>NC_081552.1:219269095-219434643 GCF_963082655.1 Stomoxys calcitrans
ATAATATCCGCTAATACTCCTCCTGCTAGGGGTAGCCCCGGAAGAACATGACAAACACTCGTGATGGCATGAAAACAACATTGATCGCTTTTTGCGGTGCATGGTTTACATGAATTTGGCGGAAACCTTTTAACATTGTAGATACCAGTGCACTAACACCGCCCGCCATCATCACCATCCTCTACGAAGATAAAATGCTTTTTTGTTATCATCCTCCGGTTGGCGATGCTGTTGCCGTATGTATTTAGCAGTTTGTAGTCGTCGTGTTCACGCTTTCGTTGATGACAATTTCCGGCAACAAAGCACTACGCCATTGGAATGGAAAAACTGCAGTTTGGTATGCAATACATGCACAACAAAACAAAGAGGATATGGTTTTATAGTAGTGAGTACAAAATTGTAAATAAAGTGCTTGAAATACATATACAGGGTTATAAATTTGACCTATTGGAACTTTTACATGACCTTTAAATGGCTAGTGCTGACATATGTGGATGGCTGTAGATAGAATTCGCAGTAAGCATTTAGAAAAGGTTAAACAAATCTGCTCTGGAGGCCGCCGTAGCGCAGAGGTTAGCCTGTCCGCCTATGGAGCTGAACGCCTGGGTTCGAATCCTGGCAGGAATATCAGAAAAATTTTCAGCGGTGGTTATCCCCTCCTAATGTTGGCGACATTTGTGAGGTACTTTGCTTCTCCCCAAACTTCTCCCCAAAGAGATTTCGCTCTGCGGCACGCCGTTTGGACTCGGCTATAAAAATGAGGTCCTTATCATTGAGCTTCAAAATGGAATCGGACAGCACTCATTGATTTGTGATAAGTTTGCCCCAGTTTCTTAATGGAATGATCATGGGCAAATTTGCCTTGCAAAAACTGGTCTGTGTCAGAATCACGGAAGAATTGAGATTCATATGGCTGTCAGGTTTGAAATCGATCCTGAATATGCAGTCCACTTTCCGATTTATGCTGCCAAGGTGGCTCTCAGGAATTGGGAGAATGGACATGCTGAAGAAGGACGGGTTAGCCACAGTTCCAATTTGGATGCTATACATGTGGAGGGTAGACCTAGGAAGGTCTAAGACTGTCTGGTAGCGAAAACGAATCGAAATAACATCGTTGGGACTTACTTTCCCGTTTATGATGAGTTTTTGGTTGTCACTAATGGCTCGGGGGCCAACAACTGATTGACTCGTGGAACCCGAATATAGAAAACAAAAATAATAACAATGAAGAGAGTATGGATATATCTAAGAATAATTAGAGATGGGCGATGGTTAAATACCCAAAAGGTATTTACCCGGTAAATTGGGTAAATACCCGGTTATTTACCCATTTATACCCAAAAGCTGAGAATACATAATTTTGCAGATATCTTGGATATAAAAACATTTTTCAAAAAATTTTTGATGATTTCGAATTCTTTGTATATAATATAGCCGATACATAGACCGATCTCCAGGTTTAAAGTCTTGAGGTAATAAATTGATAATTTTTCATCCGATTTCGATGAAGAGGGGTCTACAGTGAGTACTGGTAGACCCCTCTTCATTTCTGCGAAGTGCGGTTCAGATCGGACTATATGTGGATATAGCTGTCCTTAGACCGACCACCCGATCTCCCGATATAGGGTATTAAGGCCATGAAAGATCCATTAATTACCAGAATTCGATGGAATTTGGCACAGTGTGTTCTGGTAGACCCCTATCCATTCCTGTGTAATGTGGTACAGATGGGACCATATTTGGATATAGTTGCCATATACAGCGATCTCCCGATATTGTATAATGAGCCTATAAAAGAAGCATTTTTCATCCTATTTCGATGAAATTTGGCACAGCGAGTTCCGGTACCCTTCTAAACCTTTTTGTTTACTATCGTCCAGATCGGACTGTATTTGGATATAGGTGTCATATAAACCTATCTCCCGAAAAAGAGTATTGAGCCCATAAAACGAATATTTTTCATCCGAATTTGATGAAATTTGAAACAGTGTGTTTTGGCACCCCTCTAAACCTTTTTGTTGAATATCGTCCAGATTGGGCCACATAGGGAATGTGGACCAGATACTCTACACAATACTCTATATTGGGAGATCGGCGTATATAGCGGCTATATGAAACCAAAATCCTATTTTGTGAAATCAGAATATCAGGTTTTTGATCAGGTTAAAAATTTTTTGAAAAATTTTTTTATACCCAAGATATCTGCAAAATTATAAACCCAAAAATGGTATTTATCCAATAGATACCCAAGCGTTGGGTATTTAACCGGTAGAAACCTATCTCGAAGAATAATAAAATTACTCACACTCACATCGTCAGACCGGTCCGTCTGAAAAAAGTCCATCTGAAGGTCCAATCTCCACCCTGCCCGTGGTCCGTTTGTTTGTATGAGCAAGCCCTACATCTATTAGGGTGTTTGTCTTATGATCACCTCAGTAAAAATTTGGCAGGATAGCCATGTAAAGTAAAGATGTAGGGGTGAGTTTATATGTTGAGTTACTAAGTTTTTTGAGATCTGCTCCTAATCGCAGATTGGTTTGATTCTCTGAAGCTCTCTTTAGGGTGCCCAATGAGATTGTAAAACTGAAACTTCTAAAGTCCAATGACAAAATTAGTCTAAACTTTATTTCAAATCTTACAGCTATTTATACTAAAATTCTAGTCACTGCAATATGTTCTTAGCCTATCGTCAATATGGCTGCGTGGTCTAAAAAAAATTTAAAAGAAAATACCAACAGCAATATTGTATTTTTGGTTAAATCGGCAATTGCCCAAAAATATAAGCGTTGCTTAAAGTGTATTGGGACGATCACTGCAAGCAAATGTCTTGATGTATGCTCAATGCTTCATATATCTTGTGAGTTCCAACTGTACGTTGAATGATTCCATTCCACTAGTATATCGTAACGAAAGGGAAAACACTTTAAAACTCATAAGTACATATGTTTGTTTGCATTTTTATGAATAAAGGGGAAGAAATGCTATGCTATGAAGGTGGTCATAACACAAACACTCTACAATATCAAGTAAAGGGCGATGTGTCAAGTAAAGGGCGCCCACGCGGTGAGAACAAGCCGCCAAGGCCTGAAAATGTAGGAAATACAGGCTGGAAAGGAGTGCACCATTTACCCTGTGTATCTCCTCGCAACTGGTGTTCGACCGTCTCCAAATCCTTCTTGTCATCGCAATTCCTGCAGAAGTCTTCCTCTCCCTGCGCCCAGCGCGACGTCAAAGACCTGATCTTGCAATGACAAGTCAGGACTCCTATTAGCAGTCCATAGTCATAGTTGCTCAGCCCTGGGATAAGCGACGTCCTACTATCAGTCATGGTTTCTTGTCCCTGCGACAAGCGTCGTCCTGTTATGAGAAATATTCGAACACTGTACCTTTGACCAGCACTAGGGTACCTTTATACGAGCAGTCATTGTAGAAGGCGTCCACCTTCACAAGAGTTGACTCACAGTGGAAGTTTCACTGATTCCATAGAAAAATCTACGGCAATCAGCCAGCTCATCGGCCGCTTCGTTCCCCTGCCACATGTTAATTGCCTGGGGCCCATCAGAACCTGACACATTTTCTCATGGTTCGTAGAAGCTCTTTGCATCTTCTTACCAGTTTTGACCAGACGCCAGGGCCTTTAACGCCGCCTTATTGTCGACGTATATCGTGACAGGCTGATTGAGCCGGCGCTCCCTCATCAACATCGTCTTCAGCGCTGTCAGGATTGCGAAGATCTATGAGAACCATTAGAGAAGTCCATAAGACACCCTGATTCGTAGGAATTTAATGAAGACTCCTGCTTCGGTACCCCCATCCAATTTAAAGACATCTATGTATAATGAGAGTCCCAGGAAGAGCGGGGTGACCCCAATGGTCACCTTTTCGAGAAAACGACCACCAAGCTATCAACAAGGAAGGACTCCCTCTGGTATGGGATAGCCTAAATTAGATGAATGACCTAAATTAGATGAGAGCCATGTACCTGACTTCCTCAATCTCATGTCGATATTTTTTGCTCCACATCCAACATATAGGTGGAAAGACTTACGATCGAGAATGACATTCAGCACCTCTTTCGGGACACATCTCTTTTCCCCAAAGATTAGCACTGGCGCGTTACTCTATACCTTCTCGTCATCATCCTATGAAGGGCAAACGTGTTCAGAGCTTTGTGCCACACCAGACAACCTATCGAGTTGCGGCAGGAGTAGAGAGCATTCAGTGGCCCTTCCTTCCACATTTCTGCATCAACTTAGCTACTGTTCAAGAATCACGTCCAATATCTTGGCCTCCCAAGAGAGCGGTAGATCCATCCCATCTAGGACAGGTCCTTTAAAAACACCCAGTTTCCTCCTTCCGGAGGAAAGCCCATCAATGTGTTTGTTCGGGCGATTCTTACCTTTGGATGTCTGGTATTGCATCGGATTTTAGATACCTGTGTCCTATGTCTCTGGAACAAGGAAGAATGCCGAAAGAGAGGCGCTAAATACCATCCTCGATTTTAGGCCTTTGCGTGTATGTTGGGTGTGTGGCAACGAAAATGGACCTATGATTGAACGAGTGAAGTACCTGACATTTCTCAACCTTTGGACATTCTTCTGTTCTACTGGGGGATGGAAATGCAGCGGTGGTTTTCCACTCCTAATGCTGGCAACATTTGTGAGGTACAATGCCATGTAAAACTTCTCTCCAAAGAGGTGTCGCACTGCGGCACGCCGTTCGGACTCGGCTATAAAAAGGAGGCCCCTTATCATTGAGATTAAAACTTGAATCGGACTGCACTCATTGATATGTGAGAAGTTTGCCCCTGTTCCTTTGTGGAATGTCCATGGGCAAAATTTGCAATTTGCATGTAGGCTTCTGAACGGGGGTACGCAAGGTCTTCGCCAGAAAGCACAGTGACTTCTGGCGAAGACCTTGCGTCAGTCTGGCGGCACTGAAGACTGGCGTCCATGTGTGATCGAGACTGTCTGCAAGATGCAAAGAGCTCTTTCAAACCATGGCAAAGGGGTTGAGGGGAATCAGGTGGCCGACGAGCTGGCTAGAAATGGATCGCTGATTAGCGCAAATCGTGACACGGAATCAGTGAGCAGTCCCCTATGCGAGCTTCTTGGTAGGTTGGACACCTTCTACAATACTCGTAACTGCGCGAATGAAGAGTGGGCTGATGTTGTGGATTACAATGGTCCCCTGGCCGAGTATTTTGCAGAAGAGGACATTGTTCATCATGGGGCTGATAAAGCAAGACTCTATTCCTTTTCGTCGCGCTGGGTGCAGTGAGAACCAGACTTTCACAAGGTATGCAATGTCTTGGGGGCATTTGAGACGGTCGAGCACCTTTTATGTTGTCCACCTTTTCAGTGGTGATTCCGTTCGTGGTATTGCAGAGCGACACACATAGTACAAAGCATAGCTAAGTACCTCCCAAATGTCGCCAGGGAGATAGCCACTGCTGCAATTTGTTTCTGTTGCTCTCGACAAGATTAAAACCCTGGCGTCATAGTCACACATGCTAACCCCTGCTTCACAGTGGTCTCCCTTTAATACGTTATTCTCTCATTCTCTTGGATTCCTTAATTTTGCATATCATTTGAAGTATACCATAGCTTAATCATCACTTCAAGTTCAAAAATTGTTAGAATCATTGCAATACCCTTTTTATAGAGAACGAGTTTTTTCTGAACTTCATTCTGCTATGTAAGTGGGATGGGCAGTAGGATTTTTCTATTGTCGTTGCAAAACATTTTTCAGCATTTTGTTGCGGTTTGCAATACTTCTTTGCCGGAATGAATTCCAAACTAAGAACGAAAATCCAGCTGCGATACAATTGAGAATCACGAAGATTAAAACTAAAGGCGGTTTAAATGTTTTGCGCTAACTAAGGCTAAACGGCAGATGCAACGGCAGATGCAACGCCCATACATCTGTAATTGGAGTTTAACAAAACTAAAAGATGGGACTAAAGGTGCTGATTATGTGATTGCTACTTGCATCCAGTTTAATTTTAATTTGAATCAAATTGACAGTGAAAGTGACGTTTTAGCCCAGAAAGCGGCTTTGATCAAGTACAAAATATTTATAATTAAAATTCATTAATTCACTCATTATCCCACCATTTGCATTTCGATTTTACCCCACTTATCTGCTGATGCTGTGCTGAGTACTTTCCTTCAAATGCCTTGCCTTCAGATATGAACGAAATCAACTGCCAACTGGGCGCGAATGTCCTTAATGAAAGGATTTATGTATGAATGATGCCTGCTGGTGAAAATGATGGTTGTTATGCAAATGCCTTTGAAGATGGACTTGTTTGCCGTCACATCCCACCATGTCATAGCTGAACGGTTGATTGACGATGTGCGGGAAGGCATAGATGTTAAATCTGGAGCAGCAGGTATAGAACGTAAATGACGGCTTGCCTTAATAATTATGTTAATTAAATTATTACTGATTAAAGTATTAATTAAAAACATACGAAGAGATGCGATACCAAACGTAACATCAGCAATCTAAAGGATTATCTGCAATAGCAGTAGCAATCATCCACATCTGAAGGAGCGAAAACAGTATCAGTGTACAGTGTCAATGTTATATTGAGCTAAACCCCATTTATAGCCTTCACCATAGGATGGGGGTATACTAATGTAGTCATTCCGTTTGCAACACTTCGAAATATCCGCCTAAGACCCCATAAATCATATATTTTTTGATCATCATGATATTATGTCGATATAGCCATGTACGTCCGTCCATCCGTCTGTCTGTCGAAAGCACACTAACTTTCGAAACAGTAAAGCTAGGCGCTAGAAATTTTGCACATATGCTTCTTATAAGTGTAGGTCAGTGGGGATTGTAAATGGGCCAAATCGGTCCATGTTTTGATATAGCTGCCATATAAACCGATTATGGGTCTTCATTTATTAAGCCTCTAGGGGGCGCAATTCTTATCCGATTTCGCTGGAATTTTGCATGAGGCGTTTTGTTATGATGGTTCAAATCGTTCCATAACTTGAAAACCAAATCTGGGGTCTTGACTTCTTGAGCCTCTAGAGGGCGCAATTGTGTTTTGTTATTACTTCCAACGACTGTTCTAAGTATGGTTTCAATGGGTCCATTACCTGATATACTTACATTACTTTACTTTAATTGGCTATGACAGAATATTTCTTCCACTAGCCGAACGTAGAATAGCGTTCCAAGCGCCTCGATCTTCTGCGCTCATTCTAAAATCTCTGACACCAAGCTTCGAGGTGTCTCCCACAACTTGATCTTTCCATCGGGCTTTTGGTCTTCCCGGTTTGCGTGTACCACCGTGTTTGCCTTCAAAAGACTTCTTTGCTGGAGCTTCTTCATCCATTCTGACAACATGACCTAGCCAACGCAGCCGTTGTATTTTGATGCGTGTAACTATGCTATCGTCGTCATACAGCTCATACAGCTCGTTGTTCATACGTCGCCTATATTCTCCGTTAACGCAAACTGGTCCATATATTTTACGATGAATCTTTCTCTCAAATACTCCAAGCACTGCCTCATCTGCTTCCACAAGTACCCATGCTTCAGAACCATATAACAGCACGGGTAGTATCAGTGTCTTGTAAAGTGTAGTCTTCGTCTGTCGAGAGATGGCCTTGTTTCTAAACTGCTTACTTAGTCCAAAGTAGCATCTGTTTGCCAGTATTATTCTTCGCTTTATCTCAAAACTGGTGTCATTCGTTTCGGTTACGGCAGTGCCGAGGTAGATAAAGTTACTGACTATCTCAAAGTTGTGGTTCCCAACTTTCTCCTTGTTCTTTATCTGCTCGGTTGTCTCCTTTCTTGTGTACGGACATAGTATGCTGAGGTTCCAATCATCGGGAATGCGTTCTTCTAGCCAGATTGCGCAGATAAGCTGATGCATACGCCTTATCAGCGTGTCGCCTTCGGTCTTAAATAGTTCAGCGGGTAACCCGTCGGCTCCTGCTGCCTTGTTGTTCTTTAGTCGGGTTACTGCTACTTGGACCTCATTCTGACTAAGAGGTTATCATTCTATACCATCATCAGGGATTGGTTCTGCGGTATCCTCTTCGCCGCCAACATCGGACACTAGCAGTTGGGTAAAATGTTCTTTCCATATCCTCAGCATGTTGTCTGTGTCAGTTACCAGATTTCCTTCTTTGTCTCTGCAGGAGGATGTGCCTGCACCAAAGCCATCGGTTTGGTGTTTAATTCTTTGGTAGAATTTCCGGACTTCATTCTGACTCCTGTACATCTCAATTCGCTCGCACTCACGTCTTTTCATTTCCTTTTTCTTTCTGCGGAATAGACGTTTCTCCTCTATCCTTTTCTCCCGATACCTCTCCTTCATCTGGCGCGTTGCTACTGATTGTAGGGTTGCTCTATATGCCGCATTCTTGGCTTCAGTAGCATCTCGACACTCTTGGTCGTACCATGGGTTTTTGGAGGAGGCTTTCGGTACCCAAGTACGGATTTCGCGGCATTTTCCATGGAGTGGGCAATAGTTTGCCACTGCGCCATTATATCATCGGAACAAGGGGTGCTTTCATCAAGCAGTTGGGTCAGTCGAGTGGAGTATGCCGCTGCCATTTGTTGTGTCTGCAGCTTTTCAATGTCCAGCTTCCGTGCAGTGTCAGATCGTACTTTCCTCGCCATGTTCAAACGGGTGAGAACCTTTGCTGCAACAAGGTAATGATCCGAATCTATATCGCTCCACGGATCGATCGTACATCTAACACGCTGGATGAATGCCTTCCATCTATCACAACGAGATCAATTTGGTTTCTCGTGTTTTGATCGGGTGACAGCCATGTGGCTTTGTGGATATTTTTATGTTGAAATCTGGTGCTACTAACTACCATGTTTTTTGCCGCGGCGAAATCTATCAGCCTCAACCCATTACTGGACGTTGTCTCGTGGAGGCTAAACTTTCCGACTGTTGGACCAAAAATTTCTTCCTTCCCTATTTTCGCATTAAAATCTCCCAGAACGATTTTAATATCATGGGCGGGGCAGCGGTCATATTCTCTCTCTAGGCGCTCGTAGAAAATATCCTTGGTCTGCTCGTTTGTCCGTTTTTACTATTTATTTTTTTTCATAGTAGTTCTATGTTTTCCGGGGGAGGGTTACTGGCCCAGCGCCCCAACCGCATGGGTTTGTGGGATTGCATGTATCCCTCGTTGTGGCGATTACCTCATATAGCTGCCATATAAAACAATCTTGAGTCATGTCTTCTTGAGCCACTAGGGGGCGCAATTCCTATCCGATTTGGCTGAAATTTTGCGTAAAGTGTTTTATTATGACTTCCAACAACTGTGTCAAACATGGTTCAAATTGGTCATTAACCTGATAAAGCTGCCATATAAACCGATCTGGGATCTTGACTTCTTATGCCTCTAGAGGGCGCAATTATTATCCGATTTGGCTGATACAGTTACCATATGACGATCTCCCTACTTTTCTATGGATACAAAGATAGCATCGCACACCAACCACTTTGGGTCGCGTTTCGTCTTTGGTTGGAAGACTTTTCAACCATATTAAGTGTGATGGCTTCAAGGGCCGTGCATTGGTATGTTGTTTTTGAATCGTAGTTACAGCGAAAATGCATCTATGATACAATTACCACATTAACCACGCTCGACAACCCTATCTATTAGCTGTACTTTTCCCAATTATTAAACAAATTAAATATTTTCATATGCTATATTTAACGTAATGTCCTCTTTGCAACACTCCATACATACAAACTCGACTGAGGAATCCTCAGTCCTGCTGATAATTTTGTGTGCATGCAGCATATGTTGAAATAGCAGAAACTCGGCGTAATAATAAGAAGGCTGCAAAATTTAATTAAGGGCGATGCAGATAAGACGTATGCATCAGATTGTTTGTACAATATGGCCATCGGTGCAATAATTATAATAATGCTGAAACAAAATTTCGTTCAAATGCCGTCTGAATATTTGCCCCTGTTCCTTAGTGGAATGTTCATGGGCAAAATTTGCAATTTTGCCGTCTGAACATGGCATTTTCGGGGGTTCGGAGTAGTCATACAAACAAGTATGGGCCAAATGGATATTTTTTAAGTTTTAGCTTTCATAAGTCATCATGTGTTTCTTATATAAAACGACACCTGTTTTTCCTTTTTCAGGCCCTAGAGGCTTTATTGATTGATTTAGCCCTTCAACCTCATGGCGTTGCAATAAAATGCACAACAATGACATGTAAAAATGATCGTAGAACATAATTTTATATTTCTTCCCTACTCCAAAGTCTTTTAAAGAATGCCTTTAAAACGCATCACAGAAAACAAACTGAGCCAGCAAAATTTCTTCAAACAGTCTCTATGGCAAAGTCAATGAACGATTCAATTCATTTGGAACTCTGAGTTAGATGTGGTGTGTTTCAAAGGTTATCAGTAGGAAATTGAAAAAGAACATTTTATCAGTTGCTGGGTTGTTGTGCTTCGTATAAGCAAGCATGCACAGCATTAAATTGAAACCACAGATTTAGTTTGTGTTGTGCAATCTGTGAACAAACATCAACATTTTTTCATTTAAATTTTTTTAACTTAAGCTTGCGCTAAATCCTCACAATGGTGCTGACAAATGAACTCAGTCAAAAAGTTATTATAGCGGCCTTTCTGGTTTCGTTCGTTCTAGTGATCGGTTCGATATATCTGCACTTGCAGCAAAAACACCATTTAGGACGCCTTAATATCGGCGATGATCGTATACAACCAACCAAAGGTGTTGGTATGTAATCGAGGCGTAAGAATCCGTGCATGAAATAAATGGTGATAAGCTAAGCATAAATTCAAAGTTTCATACTCTGGGAGGGTAAAAAAAGAACCCAGCATTAGGAAAATTACACTCGGCTTAACAGAAAAAAAAAAATATTAAAAGTAAAAGAGAGAGATGAGACGGAGAGCCAGAATCTTGGAATAATGATGTTGGTCGAAGGTTTATTATTACTGAAATTATGGCGAAGGAATTCTTGAGGAGCTTTAAACCCGAACCTGATGGAATATTTTCGGCGTTACTACAAAAGGAGGCAGACTATCTGGCGCCCCACCTGGCCAATATATTCACAGCGTGCATGGGACTTGTATATACTCCGAAAGCCTGGCAGAAGGCAAGAGTGGTATTTAAACCCAAGCTCGGCAAGGCAAGTTATGCGACACCAAAGGCCTATAGACCCCTAAGCCTTACATCATTTCTAATAAAAAACCATGGAACGTATTGTGGATACCATGGTAAAGAGCAGAAAATCCAACGAACTACTCAAATATTGGGTTGCCCAAAAAGTAATTGCGGATTTTTCATATAATCGGCGTTGACAAATTTTTTCACGGCTTGTGACTCTGTAATTGCATTCTTTCTTCTGTCAGTTATCAGCTGTTACTTTTAGCTTGCTTTAGAAAAAAAGTGTAAAACAAGTAAAAGCGTGCTAAGTTCGGCCGGGCCGAATCTTATATACCCTCCACCATGGATCGCATTTGTCGAGTTCTTTTCCCGGCATCTCTTCTTAGGCAAAAAAGGATAAAGGAAAAGAGTTGCTCTGCTATTAAAACGATATCAAGATATGGTCCGGTTCGGACTACAATTAAATTATATGTTGGTGACCTGTGTAAAATTTCAGCCAATTCGTATAAGAATTGCGCCCATTGGGGCTCATGAAGTAAAATAGAGAGAACGATTTATATGGGATCTGTATCGGGCTATAGACCGATTCAGACCATAACAAACACGTTTGTTGATGGTCATGAGAGGATCCGTCGTACAAAATTTCAGGCATACCGGATAATAATTGCGACCTCTAGGGGTCAAGAAGTCAAGATCCCAGATCGGTTTATATGGCAGCTATATCAGGTTATGGACCGATTTGAACCATACTTAGCACAGTTGTTGGATATAATAACAAAACACGTCGTGCAAAATTTCATTTCAATCGGATAAGAATTGCGCACTCTAGAGGCTCAAGAAGTCAAGACCCATGATCGGTTTATATGGCAGCTATATCAGGTTATAGACCGATTTGAACCATACTTGGCACAGTTGTTGGATATCATAACAAAATACGTCGTGCAAAATTTCATTCTGATCGGATAAGAATTGCGCACGCTAGAGGCTCAAGAAGTCAAGACCCAAGATCGGTTTATATGGCAGCTATATCAGGTTATGGACCGATTTGAACTATACTTGGCACAGTTGTTGGATATCATAGCAAAACACGTCGTGCAAAATTTCATTTCAATCGGATAAGAATTGCGCACGCTAGAGGCTCAAGAAGTCAAGACCCAAGATCGGTTTATATGGCAGCTATATCAAAACATGGACCGATATGGCCCATTTACAATACCAACCGACCTACACTAATAAGAAGTATTTATGCAAAATTTCAAGCGGCTAGCTTTACTCCTTCGGAAGTTAGCGTGCTTTCGACAGACAGACGGACGGACGGACGGACGGACAGACGGACGGACGGACGGACATGGCTAGATCGACATAAAATGTCGCGACGATCAAGAATATATATACTTTATGGGGTCTCAGACGAATATTTCGAGTAGTTACAAACAGAATGACGAAATTAGTATACCCCCCATCTTATGGTGGAGGGTATAAAAAGTATATTTGATTAAAGTTCATTCTAAGTTTTATTAAAAATGCATTTACTTTCTTTTAAAAAATCCGCAATTACTTTTTGGGCAACCCAATATAAACAGCAAGCCTATGTCAAGGGAAGGTCAGTGGAGACTGCCCTGCACGAGGTTGTGCAAAAAATAGATGAATCCTTCGATGCCAAAACGTGCACATTGGTGGTTTTGCATTGACATCGAGGGTGCTTCTAACAATGAGCGGACCGACACACTGATCCAATCCTTAGACCGGTATCCGATCCCTAGAGACTGGAAGAACCATATGCTAAGGAACAAGTGGATAAATTGTGTGTAGCATGACATAAATATAAGGAAGAAAGTGACACAAGGCACGCCACAGGGGGGAATTTTATCACCACTCCTATGGGTGGTCACCATAAATGACCTATAACGGATGTTGAGTGAGGAGGGATTTTAACCCGTTTGCTTCGCAGACAATGTCATTATACTTCTAAGGTGTAAGGATACGAACCAGCTATGCAGAAGGTCGAAAGGGTGTTGCAGATGGCACACGACTGCGCTGGACCTAGGGGTCTCAATGTTAACCCAGAGAAGAATGAACTCTGCCAGTTCACGTGGAAGACGAAGGTAGGCCAATTTAACGCACTACGTTTTCTCCATAAAACGATTGCGATATCTGACAAGGTAAATACTTAGGTGTGATCCTGGACAGGAAACTGAATTGGAAGAGTCAAATTCAGGAGCGTACTGAGAAGGCTCACAGATGTTGGGCACTATGTTAATGTTAGGCACTATGGGTTCTGAACCCGAGGACAGTCCACTGGCTCTACAGGAGCGTGGTTAGACCAATACGTTAGACCGTATGCCTCAGTAGTTTGGTGGACTGCGATGGAGAAAAAGTGCAACGTTAGGATTTTAAAACAGGTTCAGAGAATACGTTGTCTTGGCATAGGCGAAGCGATGAGGACCACTCCTACTAGGGCAATGGAAACCATTCTAGATATGCGACACATAGGCATACAGATTAATAGCCTGTTTGTCTATCTTGAAACGAATTTTTCGCGTCAATCAAGAGCTTGTTTAAACCGCAATTTTAGCAAAAACGGAAGAAATTCGAAGAAACTCATCTAAAATATATACTAAAAACCGTCTATATAGACGAATATAGATCGAAAAAAGAAGCCCAGACGAATGAAAAGCAATCATTCGACGTCGACAAACAGGCTATAAGTGTGAGGCAGCTTTTGGGGCTATGAGACTTAAGGCGATGGGAGAATTGATGGAGGATAGGAACAGCTCATACCATCGCGACAATAGGAAACCTGAAAGGAATGGAAGAGGTTTCCGATTGGATACCTGAGACGACACTTGAGGTCGAGTGCGATCCACTGCTGCCAGCGGACAGTCTTGGATTGACGGAATCCTAGTATTGCCATGTGGAATATCATGTTACACGGATGGATCAAAGCTAGAGGACAGAGGGGGCCTGGGGATCTACATTGAGAACACAGGGACTGAGATCTGTTTTAGACTGCCTGACCATAAAGCGATTCTGCAGGCAGAGATCCGGGCATCACAGTATGCGTGATGTGATGTGTTACTAACGCGAGGATCTCGACTGTGAACCTTTTTACGAACAGTAAAATGGCCATAGTGGCAAAACAACCAGGACGGAAAGATCACGAACAGTGTTGAAATGTAAGAAGGACATTAACGCCTTCCCTGAGGATGACATGAAATTTTGTACACCTCAGCTGTAACCATTCCAAATTTCAAAGAGATATCTCTACCTGTTCTCATACGGTATATTTTTACTACTTTTAGCGATTTTCTCCCACTGTGCGACGATTGGCATACTTATCTTCTCAGGCAGCTGGGCAGCGAATAAATCTCTGTGGATCTGATTTATGAATTCAAAAATTCGCTTTTTATAGTTATCTGGTAGTAAGTCAATGGTAGGAACTAGAAGGCATCTTGCTTTTCTTGGTTTTATGGTACTATAATCGACTAAAATTTTACCGATACCTTAGAACTTTTGATTAAATTTTCGATAGCAAAATTTCAACAGCAAACAGACGAACAGGCAATACTACTTTGGCCCCAAATCTTCCTCCCATTATAACCTAAGGAATGGCTAAAATACCTTTAATTATATTATATATTTTTGTATAATCTTATATATTTTTGTATAATCTTAGCTAATGTCTGCTAAATATTATTTTTATTTCAGTAACTCTTTCTAGGGATGATGTTTTGTTTGTGCCTCCACTTGTGCAACGGGCACAACCGTCCAATGCCATAGAAGAGTCTCGACAAATCATAGAGAATATCGAAGCCGACTACAGTGCTTCCAATAGCAGAGAAGATTACATTGAAGCGATAACCTATCCTAATGACGATCCTTCGTCCATCACTTTGACCACCACCAAATCAACAGAATCCTATGTAATGGACAATGACTATAATGCTCCCAGATTTGACTACCCATCTTCGGAGAGTGATGACTACAATCTGAACTTGGGAGTGACAAAAAATGTTTTGAATGACAGTTGTTTACGATGCCTATGCAAAACCCTCAATGAATGCCGGCCAGTAACATGCTCCCTATATGATCCATGTGGGATTTATGGTATAAGCATATCATATTGGATGGATGGAGGTCAACAACTTACCATGGACAATTTCAACGATTTCGATGAAGAGGACCCTGAAAAAATTGGTATGAAATATGAATTTCCGTTTAGTTAATGTTAAAGAAAATATAATATGGCATTTTATCAACGCCTATGTGAGTGTAAATCTAAAACAAAGAAAGTAAATAATAGAAAAATCCCATGACATTCAATTTTGTTTGGAATTTAGGCGGACCTTCCCCCTTATTCCAATTTTCAAAAACGCCAGATCTCGGAGATGAGTGCACCGATTTAAACGAATTTTTGTATGCCATCTAATGGTACCCCAAAAACACGAAATTGCTATAAAACCTAGAGGGACGCCCTATCCCAAAACCCACCGTAACGGCCATGTTTACCAACTGAGACAATATGGGTATCAAATGAAAGGTATTTAAGAGCAGAGTACGAACTTGGCATTAAGATTTCATCATAAGAGTTGGTGGGGTCACCCACCCCAAAAACACCACCCAACAGAACAACTTACCGCTTTGGCCAATATGGGTACAAAATCAAAGGTATTTAGAAGTAGAGTACAAATCTGATTTCAACAAATGACAATGTTATTGGAATTTACCCAATATCTGACGAACATACATATGGGAGCTATATCTTGCAGGCCGCCGTAGCGCAGAGGTTAGCATGTCCGCCTATGACGCTGAACGCCAGGGTTCGAAATCTGGCGAGGCGATCAAAAAAAATTTTCAACGGTGGTTTTCCCCTCCTATTGCTGGCAACGTTTGTGATTCTAAGCCGATCGGTATACATAACAATGGGTCTAGCTCTACTCCTTCTTAGCGTTGCAAACAAATGCACAAAATTTTAATACCCTGTAACACAGTGGTGGTGTAGGTGTATAATTAATTTGTGTGGATCTGAACGAGACCCGTAGCCCTGAATATCTTCATAGCCACCTTCAATATACTTGACATTATAGAGCTCAAACAAAACCGTGCTATAGCACGATGCTGATATTACCTAAAATCCTTTCAAACCTGCATTGTTTGCCTACTATGGCAATAAATAATGGGTATTTGATAGTAGAAAACGAATTTAATGTCTAATTTTGAGGCCAAGTTTTTGGGAATCGTCTCACCGCATAAACTCCCCCCCATAACCAATGGCAATTGTGGCTCAAATAAAAGAAATTTGAGAGTAGACCACGATGCTGATATTTTTTTAGGGCTAAGTGCGTGGTTGACCAGACTACCCTGCATATCTCTCAAACTGTACATATTCGTGGATTATGGAAAAAAGGGGCTCGAATTTGATATCTAATTTATGGCCTAGTGTTTCAGGGACGTCTCACCTTATAAACTCCCCCTAAATCACACATGTATACCGACTAAAGCAACATGTAGCTCAAATCTGGTTTTTGGGAGTAGAGTATGAATTTGATATCCACCTTCGCGGCCAAGGGTTTGGCTACTTCAATACACTACCACAACCAAAGATATGAAGTAGATTTAACATTCAAACTTTAATAGGTGGACCCTCCCCTTACTCTATTTTCAATAACGCCAGATCTCGATGTGGGGCGATTTAAGCGAAAATTAGTTTTGTTTATAATAACCCAAAAACAGAAATTTGGTATCCTTATATAGGGTGGGATATTTAAAGGGGGCCGCCCCACCTTCAAAATCAGTCAAATAAATATAAAGACCAAAAATTACAAAAATGGGGCTCAAATGAAAGGTTTTTGAGACTAGATTACAAATCTGATATATGCCCCAAAGCATCCCCAACTATAGTAATATTAGGCTGAAAAGAAATGTATTTGGGAGTAGAGCACCAATATGATATTCACATTGGAGCGAAATATCTGAATGGCAGTACACTTATAGAAAAAAGATTGCTGAAAACAGCAAACACTGTCTGCTGAGTACTAGCCGTTTGTTATGCTGCTACTGTAGCAGTAGTTTTGCTATTACAGCAGTAGTTCTGCAATTTCAGAGCAGCAGGCTTGCGCTGAAAAGTCTGTTGTTTGCTGAAAATGACTGCTGCTTAATTATGAAGGGTGTGTAAGATGAAACCAGTAAGGAAAGGCAAAAGTCGAGCGGAGCCGACTATATAATACCCTACACCACCGAGTATACGTAATACTTTTAATAAATAGCACTTATATCCAAATTTAGTCAGACTTTAATTTTGCATACCTATTGAAATATCGAATAAAGCCTCATAATATTTTCTTACGATGGTACGAAAATTGTGGCTTTTACAGCCTTAAAAGTCGAAACGCATAAAAGATACACATATGGAAGTTTTATCGAAATCGAATTTGATTAAATTTTGCACACCTATTGGGATGTCAATTAAACCATCTCATGAAAAATTTTGTAGAGATCGGACCAAAATTGTGGCTTCTACAGCCTTAAAAGGCCATATCGGATGAAAAATATATATGGGAGCTATATCTAAATATGGACCGATTTTTATGGAGCTTTGCACACATATGATAACGTTGAATAAAACGCTCCATGCCAAATTTTGTAAGGATGGGACCAAAATTGTGGCTTCTACAGCCATATCGGATGAAAAATATATATGGGAGCTATATCTAAATATGGACTGATTTTTATGGAACTTTTCACACATATGAAGACGTGGAATTAAACGCTCCATGCCAAATTTTGTAAAGATGGGACCAAAATTGTGGCTACTACAGCTTTAAAAGGGCATATCGGATGAAAGATATACATGGGAGCTATATCTAAATCTGAGCCGATTATGATGATGAAATGATTTGCACTCATATTGGGACGTCACAAAAAGCACTTCGTGCCAAATTTTGTTAAAATCGCACCAAAATTGTGCCTTCTACAGCCTTAATAGGTCAAATCGGACGAAAGTTTTATATGGGAGCTATATCTAAATCTGAACCGATTTAGATGAAATTTTGCACACATCTTGAGACGTCACACGAAACATTTCATGCCAAATTTGGTAGAGATCGCACCAAAATTGCGGCGTCTCCAGCTTTAAAAGTGCATATCGGATGAAAGATATATATGGAAACTATATCTAAATCTGAACCGATTTCAATAAAATTTTGCAAGCATTTTGGGTCGTTAAAAAAATACTTCGTGCCAAATTTTTTAAGGATTGGACCAGATTGTGGCTTCTACAGCTTTAAAAGGGCACATCGGATGAAAGATATATATATATTGGACTTACATCTAAATTTGGACCGATTTTTTTCAAAATCAATAGCGTTCGTCCTTGGACCAAAAAATACACTTATGCAAAAGTTGTGTACTCAAAACAGCAGATTTTGTTAGTTGAAATAGCAGTAAGAAATGTTTGTTAATACAACAGCCCTATGTTTGCTGAGAAAGCAGTAATGTCTGCTTTCCCATGTTTACCAGACAAAAACTTGCTGTTTCAGCAAACATTTTTGCTGTTTTCATTAACAAATTTGGTTCAGTGTATGCACATAAAATACACAATTTCGTCGATATTTTATATGCCAATCTAAAGGATTTAAATATCATTTATGTTAAAAAATTTGCCAAACTTAGGTCTTAGTTTTAATATTCCATGTTATACGGCTTTCTGATTCGGTTTCATTAATTCTAATTTCTAATCTTTCAGATTATCTCCGTTGTGCTAATGATGACAGATGTGCGGCTGACACTGTTCGAGGCTACATAAAACGCTTCCAAAGGGATTGTAACAATGATGGCGTAATCGATTGCACCGACCACATTGCCCTGCACATACTAGGACCAACGGGATGTTTAAACAAGCAACTTTCATTTTTACACAAACTGAGAATGAGTTCTTGCATCAATTGATAAAAATGAACTTTTTTTAGACTATAATGCATTTACAGAAAATAAAAAGAAAATGAGACCATTGAAAATTTTAATGTTAGGTTTAGCATAAGAATCTTACATGTGATATGTTTTATACCAATGTTTTGTGAATAAAAAGAGACTTAGTTTAAGATTGAATGTCATTATACCCTACACCACAACTGTGGAATAGGGTATAATAACTTTGTGAATTGGTGTGCAAAGCTATGAGCAAGACCCATTGCTTGGTATACCAAGCGACTTGGTATTACTTCATTATTCGATGCAATCATGTCTGCATGTCCGTCGGTCCATGTATTATTGTAATTAAGATACAGTTCGCATTTGTTGACCAATTGCTTAGTACAAGTTGGGTAGCAAGTAGCTGTTATAGTGATGCTCCCAAAGTGTGAAATATGGGAAACAAGTAAAAAGGAATTAAGTTCGGCCGGGCCGAACTTTGGATACCCACCATCTCGGGTATATACGTAAACCCCCTTTCGTCACAATCCGGTAATAATTTGATAACTTATGAACCCAAATCTAGCACTGACATTGAGTTAAAAAAAACCAGTAAGGAAAGGCAAAAGTCGGGCGGTGACGACTTTATATAACCCCACCACCCACCCTTTAAATACAAAAGTGGGACTATATCTAATTCTAAACCAATTTTGATGGACCTCGGCGTATGTATTCAGATAGGTTATTAAAATTACTGCATCAAATTTCGAGCAAAGCAAATATGTTCAAAATGTAGTAACTATGGTTGACAAATGACGGGAGATGGGAGCTATATCTAAATCTGAACCGATTTCGATCAAACTTTATGGATTTTGTGCAATTCGTCGAGGAAAGCGTTGTACAAAATTTTGGCAAGATTGGAATAAGGAGTGAAAATCGGGCGATATATATATATATATATATATATATATATATATATATATATATATATATATATGTGAGCTATACCAGAAATATCGAGAGTCATAAGAAAATCCTTCCTGCAAAATTTCGAAAGAATCGGTTAACTAATGACTATTTTATTGCTGTATTACTGCAAATCGGACGAACATATATATGGGAGCTATATCCAAATCTGAACCGATTTCTATGAAAGTCACCAGTAAAATTGAGGGTCACAAGAAAATCCTTCCTACCAAATTTCAAGAGAATCGGTCAACAAATGATCATTTTATTGGTGTATTACTGCAAATCGGACGAACATAGATATGGGAGCTATATCCAAATCTGAACCGATTTTCATAATATTCTCTTTTAATATCGAGGGTCATAAGAAAATCCTTTCTGCCAAATTTCGAGAGAATCGGTTAACAAATGACAATTTTATTGCTGTATTACTGCAAATCGGACGAACATATATATGGGAGCTATATCCAAATCTGAACCGATTTCAATTATATTATCTTTTAATATCGAGGGTCATAAGAAAATCCATCCTGCCAAGTTTCGAGAGAATCGGTTGACAAGTGACCATTTTATTGCATTATTACTGCAAATCGGACGAACATATATATGGAAGCTATATCTAAATCTGAACCGATTTTTTCTAATTTCAATAGGCTTCGTCTCTAGGCCGAAAAACATGGCCATATTAAATTTGAAGACAATTGGATGAAAATTGCGACCTGTAGTTTGTACACAAATTAAAATGGACAGACGGACAGACAGACGGACGAACGGACGGACAGTCAGACAGACGGACATAGCTAAATTCAATTAGAAAGTGATTCTGAGCCGATCGGTTTTCTTATCAATGGGTCTATCTCTCTTCCTTTAAGGTGTTACAAACTAATTCACTAAGTTATAATACCCTGTACCACAGTAGTGATGTAGGTTATAAAAACAAGTAAAAAGGCATTAAGTTCGGCCGGGCCAAACTGGATACCCACCACCTCGAGTATATATGTAAACCCCCTTTTCGTCACAATCCGGTGAAAATTGGATAACTTATGCACCCAAATCCGGCACCGACATTGAGTGGTCTAATAAATATAAGTCACTGGTGAATTTTGTATTTCAAATTTCAACAAAATCGGGTAATAAATAAAATGCTTTTATGAGTTTCAGACCCTTAATCGGGACATCGGTCTATATGACAGCTATATCAAATTACAGTCCGATCTTTACTATATTTGCGTCAGATGGCGGTTGGCCTAAAACTACTTACAGTTTCAAATTTCAGCGAAATCGGATAAAAAACGAAGCTTTCATGGGCTTTAGACCCCTTATTCGGCAGATCGGTCTATATGACAGCTATATCTAAATATTGTATAGTCCGATCTAAACCATATTAAGCTCGGATGTCGGGAGACCTAAAACTATCCATTGTTTAAAATTTCAGCGAAAGGTTTTATGGGCTTCAGACCCTTTATCGGCAGATTGGCAGCTATATCTAAATATAGTCCGATCTGAACCATATTGGGGTCCTATGTTGGGAGGCCTAAAGCTACTCACAGTTTCAAATTTCAGCGAAATCGGTTAAAAAATAAAGCTTTTATGGGCTTCAGAGCCTTAATCGGGAGATCGGTCCATATGGCAGCCATAATTACATCTAGTCCGATCTGAACCATATTTGGGTCAGATGTCAGGAGGCCTTAAATACGGTTTCAAATTTCAGCGAAATCGGATAAAAAATAAAGCATTTATGGGCATATGGACCCATTATCGTCAGATCGGTCTATATAGAAGCCATATCCAAATATGGTCCGATTTGGCCCATTCAAGAACTTAACTAGCGTGCATCAAAAAGACATATATGTGCCAAATGTCAGCACAATATTTGAATTTTTGAAGGCTGTAGAGTGATTACAACAGACGCACGGACAGACGGACAGACACACGGACATCGTTAAATCGTCTTAGAATTTTACGACATCCGAAATATATATACCTTATAAGGTCGGAAAATGATATTTCGATGTGTTGCAAACGGAATGACTAAATGAATATACCCCCCATCCTTCGGTGGTGGGTATAAGAAAGAACGGGGGAAATAAAAGGCAACAGGTCAGATTTCACAGCTACAGTTTATTCAGTTTCAGCAAGTCCTTGCCCTCTTTTTGAGATGATGCTGCACAAGTGATATAATGGCGGTGCAAGAAAGGTAAATTTGCATAGATTTGCGAAAAGGCGAATTGGAAATTTGTTCAACATGGCCGTCTTTTATCCATTTGAGTGCAAGCTTTTGGCCCTATTGCATAGAATGCATAATAGGTTACCATGTTGAGCATAATAAGTAAATCCTCGGGAGAGAAACTAAAGTTAAAGAAACTTAAACAATTTCAAAGATTCAATTTTTTGTAATTCAGTTGTAAAAGCAATTCATGTTAGGATAAGTAAAGTTTTGTTAAACTGGCTACAACATGCCGGCCGGCCCCCTTGCATTAGTGCAACTTAGTATTGACAGGCACCGGAAATTGTCCATCCAACTATGCTGCTTTGGGCGATGGGCATCGTGAAGGATGTTTGGATCATATGTTAGGTTAGGTTAGGCTTAAGTGGCAGTCTACCATCAGACTCACTTAGACGTTTTCGTCCATTGTGATACCACAGGACCAGAAGAAGGAAGATGCCTTCAAGTTCCCACCGTTGAACCATCCAGATCGCTTTAAAAAGCCCAATAACTTGCGAATGTTCACATCCGCTAGGTAAGGTTAGGTTAGGTTTAAGTGGCAGTCTGCCATTAGACTCAACTAAAGTGAAAAGCCCACTTACTTGTGAATGTTCACATCCGCTAGATCAGACAGGTTCTCAAAGAAATGAGAACCTAAAGTGAAACCCCTTCTGACTGCCTTGCGGGACACACACAGAAGGTTTTCTATAGTCTCTTCTTCTTCGATGTCCCCACAGCTTCTGCAAAAATCGTAGCTGGCAACCTTAAGTCTGTCAGCATGTTTTCCGATTAGACAGTGACCTGTCATGACGGAAACAATGACTGAGATCTATCATTCGTTGTCATTCGGGCCTGATCATGAAAACTAAGTTTACATGACGTTGGAGGCATACCCACAGATTGCAGTATCCATGGCATGTGTAGGGTAGTTCCCAGTCCCGCAGACTCGGGATATTTCTGTAGCCCGGCACCCAGAACAGTTGAATTTTGAACTGTTCGGCCATCTCGTTGAGATATCTGCGATAGTCGGGGGCTGTTTCTGTGTTCAGAAATACGTTCTCCAGGGATTTAATGGCTACCTGGCTATATAAGAAGATATTTATGCCAATCGTCGCAATGACGATTGCAAGGATATCTGATTGATACACACTGCAGTGGTCGGGTAACTTCTTCGATATGGCCAGTTCTAGATCTTTAGAGTACACCCCAAAGCCCACCTGGTCGTTTAGTTTGGAATCATCCGCATAGAAGTCTATGTAACTTCTGTTACCAGGGATATCGGTTCTATCTTACCATTCCAATCGGTTCTATCGTACCGTTCCAATCGGTTCTATCAGGAATAATGGTACAATACTATTTATCAAAAAGCGGCTCAGGTAGGATGTATTCCACACTGCCTGGAACATCGGATATTGTATCAAGGATAACACAATGTTCGTAGACGCCACATGACCAATGAGAAAGCTCCCTTAACCTCACGGCAGTGATCGTAGCAATTTGTCTAGTCACAATGTCCAGAGGCATAAGATGTAGCATTAAATTCAGTGCATCAGATGGTGTAGTCCTCAGTGCGGCTGTGATGCACAAACAAACTATTAGGTGGACTTTTGAAGTGCCGTCCACCAGACCACAACACCATATAGCATTATAGGTCTGACAACTGCAGTATATACCCAATGTATGACACGCGGTCTAAACACCCAACTTTTACCAATGGCTCTCTTGCAGGTGTATAGGGCAAGAGTTGCCTTTCTTGCCCTTCCTCTCTTGCACGGATTTCTACCTGACCACTTTCGGTAGCCCACTTCGCTACCGAAGATGTTTGGATCATGCCGGCCTTCAAAATTTTGGGGAACTGGTCATTAGCCACTAAGCCCCGATAGCTTTTGGTGCGAAGAAATGAGTATACGCTAAGTCGGTGATCTGATCGTATGTTTTCTTCAAACTTTCATTTGGAACAACTGTTGGAAGCGTCATATTCAGCGGGGGCTTCACTACACCATACACTTGTATTTTGGCAGTGTTGTATTGGTAAGACCGCAGGTTAAGCGTACAGTACTCTTTTCCGTCCTTTCTGGTAGTGTTGAGGTGTAGTCTGTCAATCAAACCACATACAATTATAGTTTGTAAGCCGCCGGAGTTCAAGAGCAGCCTTAGTTTTTTCCGGACCTTTTGGAGTTAGTTGTCAGGGCAGTAGGCAAAAAATATGCGTGTTTGACCGACGCACAGTGGGGTGGGGGAAAAAAATAAGTGGAAAAAAGTCTGCCATTTTGGAACGGATAGAGATAACTTCATGAAATTTTACATGGTTATAGCTGAGGTATGTCAGTTTATATGCAAAATTTTAGGGCCCACTGGTTAGCCTTCAAAGTTGGTCACCTCGGCACTACAAAATTTTGTTCGGGCTGTCGGGCTGGGATTGTATATGGGCCATATCGGTCCATGTTTTGATATAGCTGCCAAATAAACCGATCTTGGATGTTGACTTCTTGAGTCTCTAGAGAGCGCAATTCTTATCCGACTCAGGTGAAATTTTGCATGACGCGTTTCGTTATGACTTCCAACAAATGTGCTTAGTATGGGGGAAATCGGTCCATAATCTGATAAAGCTGTCATATAAACCGATCAGGGGTCTTAATTTCTTGAGCCTCTAGAGGGCGCAGTTCCTTTCCAATTTATCTGAAATTTGGCATTACGTGTTTTGTTATGACTTCCAACAACTGTGCTAAGTATGCTTCAAATCGGTCCATAACCTCATACAACTGTCATATAAACCGATCTGAAATCTTGATTTCTTAAGCCTCTAGAAGGCGTTATTATTATCCGATTTGGGAGAAATTTTGTACTAAGGTTTCTCCCATAACCTACAATATACGTTTTAAATACGGTCTGAATCGGTCTATAGCCTGATACAGCTTCCATATAAACCGATCTTCCTATTTTACTTCTTGAGCATCCAGAGGGCGCAATTCCCATCTAATATGTCTGAAATTTGGCATGACGTGTTTTGTTATGACTTCCAACAACTGTATTTAGTATGGTTCAAATCGGTTCATAACCAGATATAGCTGTCATATAAACCGATCTGGGAACTTGACTTCTTGAGCCTTTTGAAGACAAAATTATTATCCGATTTGGCTGAAATTTTGTGCATAAACTTCAATATACGTGTTAAATATAGTCTGAATCGGTCTGTAAACTCCGAATCCGACCATAACTTGATATCGATTTCGAAACGTCCTTCTCTCCTCTTCAGCTGAAATTGGTGGTTAAGAACGTTTCTACTTAAGCCGCAAAAGAGATGCAATCTTTACATCTCGAAAAGGCAAATTGTGGTAAATGAGCAAACGAAAAGGGGAATACGCGTTTGATCAGAAATCACAAATAATTTAATCTCTCCGTACGAGCTTTGTATCTTTTCAATTATGCCAAAATTGTCATCAAAGAAGACTTAATGAAAGGGGTTTAAACAGTGTCTTCGCTAAGAAAAAACCTCTCCTACGAGCAGCCAATAGAAAACAACGATTTGGTTCTGCAAAAAAGTATTTAAATATGCCTGAATCATTTTGGAATAAAGTTATTGGGACAGACGAGTCAAAATATGAACTAAAAAATTATTTAAAACCACAATTTACCCACAATTGGGTAAATATCCAACAAATACATTTTTGGTATATATTTGGGTATATATGATTTTGGAGATATCTTGGGCAAAAAAAAAAATTCAAAACAATTTTTGATGATTTCGTATTCTTTGTATATAAACCTGACCTGATCTCAGTCGGATTTTAGTTATGTACTAGCCGAACCAGCTCCGCTGCGCCTTCTTTAACTCTCTACTAACTTTTTAGGGTGGGGACCCTTTCCCCTGAATGTGAATATCGAATTCGTGCCATTGTAGCCTATGACGCTGAACGCGTTCGAATCATGGCGAGAACATCGGACAAATCGGTGTTTATCCCCTCTTAATGTTGGCGACAATTGCGAGGTAAAATGCCATGCATGGTCATTTAAAAAATTATCCCCAAAAAGGTATAGAGGTTCCGCCTCCACCCGATATCTAAAAATTATATAGCCTATGTTTTCTTCCAGACAAACATACACAATCTATGAAAATTTTAAGAAAATCGGTTCAGCCAAGTATGGGTCTAATGGCGTTTTTGAAAGGTGGCGTGACACCCTATACTTCGATGTGATTTTATATGTCAGATTCGAAATCTACTCCCGTATACCTTTCATTTCAGCCCCATATTGAAATGAACATCCAATATGTCTGTTTGGGGGAGTTTTGGGGTTGGGGCGGCCCGATGGGTACTTAGAATCAAATTTTAATACCATATTCATATTCTATTCTCCTATACTTTTCATTTGATTCCCATATTGTCCCGATCGGTCCACTTTTGATTTTGGGTTGTGTTTTTGACATAAGGGGGAGGATCCGTCCCCCTTCCAATACGGACATATCATATAGCCTATGTTTCCTTCCAGACCAACTTACACAATATGCGAAAATTTCGAGAAAACCGGTTCTGCCGTTTTTCAGTCTATACAAAACAAAGAAAACGAGTCCCATATATCCGTGATTGGCCAATGTGCCCATTTTGGGTGGGGTGACACCCTACATTTCGACATGAATTTGTATGCCAGATTCCTTATCTACTCCCGCACACTTTTCATTTGATACCCATATTGTCTTTATCGTTCCATTTTTGATTTTGGGTGATGTTTTTGGGTTAACGGTGGAGGGTCCGCCGCCTTCCGTTATTAATAAATTATAAAGCCTATTCCTACCTTCTGACCATATTCGTAATCTATTCCCGAATACATTTCATTTGAGTCCCATATCGTCATGATCGTCAAATAAACCAATTTTAAGGGGTTTTGGGACTGGAGCGGTCCCCAGGTACTTGGACCCAACTTTTATTATGAAATTCCTATTCTTCTCCTAAATACCTTTCATTTGAATCCCATATTGTCTCGATCCGTCCACTTTTATTTTTGGGTAGTACTTTTGGGGTAAGGGGGAGGGTCCGTCCCTCTCCCGATATCAAAAAATTATATAGCCTATGTTTTCTTCCAGGCCAACTCACATAATCTGTAAAAATTTCAAGGTAATAGGTTCAGCCGTTTTTGAGTCTATGCAGAAAAAAAAACAAACAAACCGACAAACAAACATAAATTGTAGACCGATCTCCGCTATGTAGACCGATCTCCAGACTTTAAGTCTTGAGCCAATAAATTGTTCATTTTTCATCCGATTTCGATGAAATTTCGCACAGTGAGTTCTAATAGATCTCTATTCATTGTGAAGTGCGGTTTAGATCTGTGAAGTGCGGGTTACATCTGTGAAGTTCGGTTTGGATCGGATTATATTTGGATATAGCTGCCCTATAGACCGATCTCCCCATATAGGGTACTGAGGCCAGAAAAGATCCATTTATAACTCGAATTCGATGAAATTTGGCACAGTGTGTTCTAGTAGACCCCTACTCATTTCTGTCAAATGTAGTACAGATCGGACCATATTTGGATATAGCTGCCATATATACCGATCTCCCGATTTTGTGTAATGAGCCAATAAAAGGAGCATTTTTCATCCTATTTCGAAGAAATTTGGCACAACGAGTTTTAGTACACCTCTTAACCATAAAACGAGAATTTTTCATCCGATTTTAATGAAATTTGAAACAGTGAGTTTTGATAGACCTCTAAACCAGTTTGTTGAATATGGTCCAGATCGAAATATATTTGGATGTAACTGACATATACTTGGACCCAACCGTAGCGTAGAGGTTAGCATGTCCGCCTATGACGCTGAACGCCTGGGTTCGAATCCTGGCGAGACCATCAGAAAAAAATTTTAGTGGTGGGTTTCCCCTCCTAATGCTGGTAACATTTGTGAGGTACTATGCCATGTAAAACTTCTCTCCAAAGAGGTGTCTCACTGCGGCACGCTGTTCGGACTCGGCTATAAAAAGGAGGCCCCTTATCAGTGAGCTTAAACTTGAATCGGACTGCACTCATCGATATGTGAGAAGTTTGCCCTTGTTCCTTAATGTAATGTTCATGGGCAAAATTTGCATTTGCAACGGACATATATACCGATGCCCCTTTTATGAGTTCAATACCCCATGAGCTCATATTCATTTTTCATCCGATTTAGATGAAATTTGAAACAGTGCGATTTGATAGACCTCTACAGCTGTTTGCTGAATATCGTCCAGATCGGGCCATATTTGGATATAGCTGCCATATAGACCGATCTCCCAACATAGAGTATTGTATAGAATATTGTGTAGAGTATCTGGTCCACATTCCCTATATGGCCCAATTCGAGACGATATCAGAACTCACTGGGCCAAATTTCGGACATCCAGACAACCAGAAATTAAAAATTGATGTAAAATACTTTACATTTTCAATGACTACTATGCCCAATGCTAAAAGATGTTCCGTATCTCTAACATAGAGTAACAGTGCCAAGATGTGGATCACAAGAAAATTTGTACGTGAAGTTTGAACCAAATTTCAAATGTAAAGAACACTAATGTCTAAAAACTAAGCAATATTCGCCCCCTTGCCGTCATAACTTCTAGAGTCCCTAGAAGCTCCAATCATTAGTCGATTCACCGATGCATATTTTTGTTAATTTTTTGTAGCAGAATTCACGGTGTTGGTCCCCCCTAAGCATTTACTTCAACTTAAAATGCGGTTTATTTTATTTACATTGCGTATATAAAAAATTTGGTTTTCTAAATTAAACACACCAACAACCTCAATGTTTTGTGGTTACAATAAAATGTGTAAAAATATATACTACACGATTGTAGTTGACATTGTATGGGCATATTGAGAAGAGCAGTGTTGAGATTTGGCGCAAGCAATTTTAAATTATTTAAAAAAAAAAAATCTCAAATGACACTCACAAACGAAAGGAAAAAGCAAATATGCGTTACCATAATTGCTGTTTTCTTAGTTATTTTTGCAAGTGTTTTGTATCGCTACTTAAAATACCAGCCCCACCAGGTGCCTAAGATCAGAATCACGACGACTACAACCACAGTTAAACCTCAAATAATAAAATATTTTGGTAAGTTTCTATAAGAAATCATTTGGAGAACAAGTAAGAAAATCTTTTGTACTACAGAACCTAAATATGAGGATGGATTTATTGAGTTTTTGCCTGATCCTCCATCTAAAAAGGTGGTGACTAAAACTGAAGCCTCACAAAATACAACAAGAGCTGTTCCAAAACCTGGTTTAGACCCTAGCGAAGGTTGTTTGCATTGTCTTTGTCAAACTATTAATGGCTGCCAACCTGTGAAGTGTATGAAGAATTACACCTGTGGAATTTATGAAATTTCCAAATTTTATTGGATTGATGGTGGTAGACTGACCGTAAATGAAGAAAACTCTCCTAAATATGCAGACGAAAAAGGAGAAGTTGGAGGTAAGCAATAATTTTTAAGCAAGGATAAAGGCTCGGCTGCGCCTTCTTTAACTCTCTAATATATTTTTAGGGTGGGGACACTTCGCCCTGAATGTGGATATCGAATTCGTGCCATTGTAGCCTATGACTCTGAACTCGTTCGAATCCGGGCGAGAACATCGGACAATGCGGTGGTTATCCCCTCTTAATGTTGACTACATTTGCGAGGCACAATGCCATGCATGGTCACTTAAAAAATTTTCCCCAAAGAGATGTCGCACTGCGGGACGCCACTCGGACTCGGTTATAAAAAAGGTGTCTTTTCATTTAAACTTGAATCGGAAAGCACTCACTGATGTTTGAGAAGCGTGCACCTGCTCGGTTCCTGGTGTTTTTAAAAATTATGATAATGCATTTTTAGGGAGGGATAGCACCTCAGACATTTCCACTCACATATGGATATTAAATTCGTACTACACTTTCAAATCCCTTTAATTTGAGCCCCATATTGCCATGGCCTGTAAATATGATCCGTTTCGCACTTTGCAATAGAAAATAGATATCAATTTCGTTCTTTATTCCCAACAAAAATGAAGTTCAGTTCAGGGGTGCTTTAGAGCGTATCCCAAAACACTTGGCTCCAAAATTGGATATCAAATTTGTTTTCTACTCTCAAGTACCTTTCATTTGAGTCCCATTTTGGGGTGGACGATCTCCCATTACTTGGACCTAATGTTTTATGCCATATTTGTAATCTACTGCCTAATACTTTTCATTTGAGTCCCATATTGACATGAACTTCGAAAATATCTGTTTAGAGGAGTTTTGGGGTTGGGGGGCCCGCTGGGTTTGTTTGTTTGTCGGTTTGTATGTTTGTTCCGTATAGACTCAAAAATGGCTGAACCGATTACCTTGAAATTTTCACAGATTGTGTACGTTGGTCTGGAAAGAAACATAGACTTTATATGTCTTTGATATCAGGAGGGGGACGGACCCTCCCCCTTGCCACAAGAGTGCTACCCAAAAATAAAAGTGAACCGATCGGATAAATATGGGATTTAAATGAAAGGTATTCAAGAGTGGAATACGAATTTCATAATAAAAGTTGGATCCAAGTACCAGGGGGGCCGCCCCAGCCCCAAAATCCCATAAAATGGGTTTATTTGACGATCATGACAATAGTGGACTCAAATGAATGGTATTCGCGAGTAGATTACGAATATGGTCAGGAAGAAGGTAATAAGAAGCTTTAAAATTTATTGATAACGGAAGGGGGCGGACCCTCCATCGTTACCCAAAAAGCAGCAATCAAAATGAAAAGTGGGCTGATAAGGACAATATGGGTATCAAATGAAAGGTATTGGAGACCAGAAAACGAATTTAAATTTGTTTCCAAGTACCCAGCCGCAAAAACACCTTTCCAACGGTCCATATTTACTGCCCATGGTAATATGGGACTCAAATTAAAGGGGTTTGGAAGTGCAACACCAATTTGATATCCATATTTGAACCGAAATGCCTGAGGTGTCATCCTTCCCCTAAAAGGCACTTCTCAATACCCTAATTTTTAAAAACACCAGGAACCACGCATGGACAATCTTCTCACACATCAATGAGTGCTTTCCGATTAAAGTTTAAACTCAGTCATAGGGACCTTTTTTATAGCCGACTCCGAACGGCGTCCCGCAGTGCGACACCTCTTTGGGAAAATTTTTTAAATGACCATGCATGGCATTATACCTCTCAAATGTCGCCAACATTATGAGGGAATAACCACCGCTTTGTCCGATGTTCTCGCCAGTATTCGAACGCGTGCGGCGTCATAGGATACAATGGCTCGAATTCGATATCCGCATTCAGGACGAAGTGTCCCCTATCTAAGGAATCCTGTTGAGTTTTTTTAGTCCTAGGGGGAATATGATAAACTATGTACACATTTATAAGGCGTCTAAAAAACACAAACTGTAAACTGCACCACTACTGTGGCTGCAACAAAATGTATAGTTCGACTCAGAAATTCTTCCTGATTCGGCTAAGACATGTCTGTATGTCCGCAAAGCCTTTCTGTGCCTTTTGGTCATATGTCGTCTTTTTTACAAACAACCTGGAGATCGCTTTTGTTACCCAATCCCTTTGCTTCGGTTACAAAAGCGATTTCCACCTAGATTACAAAAAAACAAGTAAGAAGGCGTTAAGTTCGGCCGGGCCGAACTTTGGATACCCACCACCTCGGGTATATATGTGAACCACATTTCGTCAAAATCGAGTGAAAAATGCATACCTTAAGCCCCATAGCAGCTCTATAGATATCATCCGATTTAGACCAAATGCTTATAAGTACAAGTCATTGATCAACCGAGAGATCGGTCTATATGGCAGCTATATCCAAATCTGGACCGATCTGAGCCAAATTGAAGACAAATATCGAAAGGCCCAACACAAGTCATTGTCCCAAATTTCGGCGACATCGGACAATAAATGCGCTTTTTATGAGCCCAAAACTTTAAATCGAGAGATCGGTCTATATGGCAGCTATATCCAAATCTGAACCGATCAGGGCCAAATAGAAGAAAGATATCGAAGGGCCTAAGGCAAATCACTGTCCCAAATTTCAGCAAAATCGGATAATAAATGTGGCTTTTATGGGCCAAAGACCACAAATCGGAGGATCGGTCTATATGGCAGCTATATCCAAATTTGGACCGATCTGGGCCAAATTGACGAAGGATATCGAAGGGCTCAACGCAACTCACTGTCCCTAATTTCAGCAAAATCGGATAATAAATGTGGCTTTTATGGGCCTAAGACCTTAAATCGGAGTATCGGTCTATATGGCAGATATATCCAAATTTGGACCGATCTGGACCAAATTGACGAAGTATGTCGAAGGGCTTAACGCAACTCACTGTCCCAAATTTCAGCAAAATCGGATAATAAATGTGGCTCTTATGGGCGTAAGACCATAAATCGGAGGATCGGTCTATATGGCAGCTATATCCAAATTTAGACCGATCTGGGCCAAATTGACGAAGAATGTCGAAGGGCTCAACGCAACTCACTGTCCCAAATTTCAGCAAAATCGGATAATAAATGTGGCTTTTATGGGCCTAAGACCATAAATCGGAGGATCGGTCTATATGGCAGCTATATCCAAATTTGCACCGATCTGAGCCAAATTGACGAACGATATCGAAGGGCTCAACGCAACTCACTGTCCCAAATTTCAGCGAAATCGGACCATAAATGTGGCTTTTATGGGCCTTAGACCCTAAATCGGAGGATCGGTCTATATGGCAGCTATATCCAAATCTGGACCGATCTGAGCCAAATTGACAAAGGATGTCGAAGGGCCTAACACAACTCACTGTCCCGAATTTCAGCGAAATCGGACCATAAATGTGGCTTTTATGGGCCTTAGACCCTAAATCGGAGGATCGGTCTATATGGCAGCTATATCCAAATCTGGACCGATCTGAGCCAAATTGACAAAGGATGTCGAAGGGCCTAACACAACTCACTGTCCCAAATTTCAACAAAATCGGATAATAAATGTGGCTTTTATGGGCCTAAGACCCTAAATCGGCGGATCGGTCTATATGGGGGCTATATCAAGATATAGTCCGATACAGCCCATCTTCGAACTTAACCTGCTTATGGACAAAAAAAGAATCTGTGCAAAAATTCAGCTCAATATCTCTATTTTTAAAGACTGTAGCGTGATTTCAACAGACAGACGGACAGACGGACAGACGGACAGACGGACGGACATGGCTAGATCGTCTTAGATTTTTACGCTGATCAAGAATATATATACTTTATAGGGTCGGAAATGGATATTTCGATGTGTTGCAAACGGAATGACAAAATGAATATACCCCCATCCTTCGGTGGTGGGTATAAAAACGACCGATGGACAAACGGCAAAGAAAGGATATGCGGACGTATGCACAGTTAGATAGAATCGCAGTGGTACTGGCAGACGATGATAGGTTGCACGGATCAGAGAGCTGAAACTGGGTAGTCAACGTATATATGCGGAATTTGTGGTTGGTAAACTTGGAGCAATAGGTACCGGTTTAGGCAAGTTTTGGTCTACTGATAAGTCACTCCCGAACCCCGGTAGACGGGACTACAGGACCTCAGTCACATTTGACGACGTAACCATGACTGATCCGAAGAGGTGCGCAAGGTTGTTCAAACGTCAATTTATTGTTCATCGTGAGAGTGGCAGGGCAAGGAGGAGAGCCATTCGTCGTATCCCTGATCTCCGAGCCGATGGACAGCCATCACAATTTACAATGGGCGAAGTTACAAATATCATCCGTGGCGCCAAATCATCCAAAGCGTTGGGCCCCGACGCCATCTCTACACTGATGTTAAAGAATCTGGATCAACCTGCAGTCGAATATCGTACGACTGTCCTCAACATGTCTTTGGACACTCTTATAGTCTGGTAGATGGGCAGAGTGATCCCGGTACTGAAGTCTGGAAAGGATCCGAGTAAGGGGGAGTCGTACAGACCGATCTCCCTTCTCTCACCAGTAGCAAAGAAGCTTAAGGCATTACTACTCCCGAGCCTCCTTGGAAAATTTTCATCGCCGAGCATCAACATGGATTCCGAAGACTGCATAGCAACAACTGCTCTGCATGCCATCACCGCACAAATTTGACGTGGCTTCAATCAGACCAGGCCATGTGATAGGAAGGTCCACGTGTCACTGGACCTATCGAAGGCATTTGACATGTTTAGTTATGCCAAACTTTTTGAGGGCATCGCTAATACGTCCCTCCAGCCAGACCTGAAACGCTGAGTCGCGAATTATCTGTGTGATCGACATTCATTTGTGGAATTTAGGGATAACAAATCGAAACACCCTAGAGTGAAACAGAGAAGTTTCACAAGGCGGGGTGATATCTCCGGTACTGTTTAAGTTCTACCTATCCTCCATTCCACCCCATCCAAACGGCATAGAGATTGTACGATCATGGTATCAGGCCCCTACCCATTGATGACATCTAACTCCACGAATTTGCCTCTTATTTTGCTGCAAAAATCTTCAGGCACGTTGTTCACTACAAACACGTATGAGGTGCGTAGGGAGCTGAAAGTGATGGTCGACGGAGTGACAATTCCGACTATAAAGTGTTGCAAATACTTGGTGTGACATTTGACAGCCCTTACAAATTCTTCTCATATGCCACAACAATTTGCGATAAAGTCAAAAGTAGAAACAAGGACTTCAAGTCACTTGCCGGCAGCACTTGGGGAGAACATAAAAAATCCTTTTTGCTGTGAATGAATAGCGGGTGAATGTGGACCTTGGAGAAAGACAGCCTCCCATTGCACATGAATAAATTGACCTTCCCTCGGCAAACCAGAGTAGTTCTGGCTCAATAACGATCCGGCAGAGGCAGCCGCCTCAATTACTACAGAGCACGGATTGATGCCAACGTGCAGGATGTATGTCCCGACAACACACATCACCTGCCAGCCAGACCCACTCGTCTCGGACCCAGATTCCTCTGGACGCACCCCATTCAACAAAATCAAGCAGACGAAAAATAGAACACAACATACAGCTACAACAACAACGACAGTAAAAAATGTGGCCTGAGAACGGATAGAGATAACTCCTTAAAATGGTTAGAACTGTGGTTTTATCAAAATCATGTGAAAAATTTCAAGGCCCTAGGAAGACCAGGCACCTCCTGCCCTAAAGTTGGTCATTTCGAAAAATTGTTCGGGCTGTCGCATAGGATAGGTTAAGTTAAAGTGGCAGTCTGCCATCAAACTCACTAAGACGTTTTCGTCCCTTGTGATATCACAGGAACAGGAGAAGGAAGATGCCTTCTAGATCCTACCGTTAAACCATCCAGATCGCGTTAAAAAGCCCAATAACTTGCGAATGTTCAAATTCGCAAAATCAGACAAGTTCTCAAAGAAATGAGAACCTAAAGTGAAACTCCTTCTGACTGCTAGTGCGGGACACACACACAAAGAAGGTGTTCTATAGTCTCTTCTACTGCGATGTCCTCACAGCTTCTGCAAATGTCTTAACTTGCAAACTTCAGTCTGTAAGCAAGTCTTCCGATCAGACAGTGACCTGTCATGAAGGACACAATGACTGAGACGTCGGTTCTAGCCAGCGACATTAAAGCGGTAGACCTCTTCAAGTCTAGACCAGGCCGTAAAATTTTATAATCCCCACAACCCCTCTTTGTAATTATCTGTCTCCCGTTGCCTTCGGGCCTGATGCTGAAGACTTAGCTTACATGTCGCTACAGGCATTCCCACAGATTCCAGTATCCCTGGAATGTGTCAGGTTGTTCCTAGTCTCGCAAGCTCATCCGCTCTGCAACTCTCTGGGATATATATGGGGTCTGGCACCCAGAACAGGTGAATTTGGAAGGGTTCAGCCATCTAGTTGTGAGATCTGCGACAGCCGAGGCCAGTTTTTGAATTCTGAAATACATTCTCCAAGGTTTTGATGACTGTCTGGCTGTCTAAGAAAATATTTATGCCAATCGTCGTTATGACATTACATATAAGCCATTCCACCACTTCTTTAAGATCATCAGAGTACACTGCAAAGCCTAGCTGGTCCTCTAGTTTGGAACTATTCGTATAGAATCCCTATGAAAGCTCTATTACCAGGGATATTGTGGTACAGCACTTTTTTATCAAAAAGCGGCTCAGGCAGTGTGCTTGGGATATCGAGCATTGTATCAAGGATAACACAGTGTCCATAGCCACCGCATGACCAGAGGAAAAGCTCCCTTAGCCTCACAGCAGCGGTCGCAACATTTTGTCTAGCCATGATGTCCAGCGGTATTAGACATGGCATTAAATTCAGTGCATCGGATGGTTTCGTCCTCGGTGCGCAAAGTAGGCCACCGTTGTGCAGAGGTTAGCATGTTCGCCTATGACACTGAACACTCGAGCTCGAATCCCGTCGAGAACATCTGAAAAAATATTTCCTCCATATGCTGGCGACATTTGTGAGGTACTTTGCCATGTAAAAATTTCTCCCCAAAGAGGTGTCGCACTGGGGCACGCCGTTTGCACTCGGCTATAAAAAGGAGGTCCCTGAGTTGGAACTTGAATCGCACAACACTCATTAATATGTGAGAAGCCCCTATTCCTTAATGGAATGTTCATGGGCAAATTTGCATTTTGCTTTCTCTCAAACACTCCAAGTACTACCTCGTCTTCTTTTACAAGTATCCTCGTAGTTCATACCACGATGGTCGAAGATTACACTATAAAAGACACTGATACTAACCGTCTTGTTACATGGTTCTAAGGCATGGGTACTTGTGAAAGCAGATGAGGCAGAGCTTGGAGTATTTGAGAGAAATATTCTTCGTAACATATATGTACCTGTTTGCTTTAATGGAGAATATAGGCGTCGTATGAAACCACAGCTGTATGACGATGATAGCATAGTTACACGTATCAAAATACAACGGCTGCGTTGGATAGGTTATGTTGTCAGAATGAATGAAGAAGCTCCAGCAAAGAAGACTTTTGAAGGCAAACATGGTGGTACACTCAAACCGGGACGATCAAAATCCCGATGGATAAATCAAGTGGTGGGAGACACCTCGAAACTTGGTATCAGAGAATTTAGAATGAGCACAGAAGATCGAGGGGCTTGGAACGCGCGTTCGGCTAGTGGAACAAATGTTCTGTCATAGCCAATTAAAGTAATTATCGGGTTGCCCAAAACGTAATTGCTGATTTTTCATATAGTCGGCGTTGACAAATTTTAAGCATTAATAGAATTGGATCGTCATGTAACTGAGCATGAGATAGGAGAGAAGTTAAATATACCAAAATCAACCGTTCATTATCATATAAAAAGTCTTGGACTGGTGAAAAAGTTTGATATTTGGGTACCACATGTATTGAAAGAAATTCATTTAACAAACCGAATCAACACTTGTGCACCTTATGCACCTATATGCACCTTAAACGCAATGAATTCGATCCGTTTTTAAAACGAATCATAACTGGAAATGAAAAATGGATTGTTTATAATAACGTTAGTCGAAAACGATCATGGTCCAAGCATGGTGAACCAGCTCAAACCACTTCAAAGGCTGATATCCACCAAAAGAAGGTTATGCTGTCTGTTTGGCGGGACATTTTGAGCTGCTTCCAAGGAACCAAACGATTAATTCGGATGTTTACTGTCAACAATTGGACAAATTGAATACAGCCACCAAGGAGAAGCGACCAGAATTGGTCAATTGTAAAGGTGTCATATTCCACCAGGACAACGCTAGACCGCACACATCTTTGGTCACTCGCCAAAAACTGAGTGAGCTTGGCTGGGAACTTTTGATGCATCCACCATATAGCCCTGACCTTGCACCATCAGACTACCATTTATTTCGATCTTTGCAGAGCTCCTTAAATGGTAAAACTTTCGACAACGATGAGGCTATAAAATCGCACTTGGTTCAGTTTTTTGCAGATAAAGGCCAGAAGTTCTATGAGCGTGGAATACTAAATTTGCCAGGAAGATGGCAAAAGGTTATCGAACAAAATGGCTATTGTATATTTGATTAAAGTTCATTCTAAGTTTTATTAAAAGTGCATTTACTTTCTTTTAAAAAATCCGCAATTACTTTTTAGGCAACCCAATATGTATAAATAAAATATCATTTCTAATAAATTTGATAGTTTTTCGTCCTACTTAAATATTAAACTCTCAAATATATATCAAATAAAACTATCAACAGTAACTTGGAGAATATTCCGTTATTTATTTTCAACAACAAAACCTCAAGCCTATAGTTAAACACACAGCATTGGGGCGACCACCTGCTGGGGATTTAACGACATAAATTTACAATGCAAATTTTACAACTTTTTTTCCTTCACAATATTTCAAGCCTGTTTTCCACATAATTGACTTTGTTATTTTTCTTTGTTTTGTTGTTCTTGTTGCCTTAACTTTCAAGTTTTTTTTTTTTGCAGATTACCTACGATGTGTCAACAATGAAGAGTGTGCCCGATATACGGTCATAAAGTACATGCAGCTTTACCAAAGGGATTGTAACAATGATGGCATCATCGATTGCCGCGATTATATACCACTGCATTTGTTGGGCCCAAAAGGATGCCGGAGCAAACCGCTAGCTGTCTATCATAAAATGCGCATGAAATCATGTTTGCTGCAGTAAGGCAAGGCAATCAGCAAAAAAAGAATTTGGAATGGTAATTTTGCATATGATTTCCACCAATGCGATAATAATTAAGTCATTAACAGAGCTAACATGATTGTTTTGTTCAATTATTTTTCTATGGAAGAGAAACAAATGGTAATCGAATAAATCATGTGAATTAATACAAATGGTATTTATGTGGCATATGAATTAATTCTGCGGAAAAACAAGCAGCTACTATGGGCAGATAAGAGGAATTAACAGGAAAAAGAGTTATCAATAAAGTTAACATTGCTATTTGATTTCAAGCTCATTTTTTCCAAAAAGGTCATTTGGAAAATGGAAATGAAATTTCCGTAGTACACCGAAATAAATATAAAACAAAAATTGAAACAGAAAATCACGGGCCAAATAAAAGTCACACTAAATTCATGAGCTAAAGAAGTGACATTGGCAGATCGATTGATATGGGATTATTTTTAAGTTATGGACCAAAATGCAAAATAAAAATTTAAAAATTTTTTCCATGAACATTCCACTAAGGAACAGGGGAAAACTTCTCACATATCAATGAGTGCAGTCCGATTCAAGTTTAAGCTCAACGATAAGGGGCCTCCTTTTTATAGCCGAGTCCGAACGGCGTGCCACAGTGCGACACCTCTTTGGAGAGAAGTTTTACATGGCATAGTACCTCACAAATGTTGCCAGCATTAGGAGGGGAAAACCACCGCTGAAAATTTTTTCTGATGATCTCGCCAGGATTCGAACCCAGGCGTTCAGCGTCATAGGCGGACATGCTAACCTCTGCGCTACGGTGGACTCCAAATCTCAGCCAAATCAAATCGGCTCAAAGTCAAAACGGGAGATTGGTTTATATGGTTGACATCTCTATTTTTACACCCACCACCGAAGGAAGGGGGGTAAATTAATTTTTTCATTCCGTTTCCAACACAATGAAATATCCATTTCCGACCCTATAAAGTATATGTATTCTTGATCAGCGTAAAAATCTAAGACGATCTAGCCATGTCCGTGCGTCTGTCCGTCTCTCTGTTGAAATCGCGCTAAAGTCTTTAAAAACAGAGATATTGAGCTGAAATTTCGCACAGATTCTTTTTTTTTCATAAGCAGATTAAGTTCGAAGATGGGCTATATCGGACTATATCTTCATATAGCCCCCATTTAGACCGATCCGCCGATTCAGGGTCTAAGGCCAATAAAAGCTACATTTATTATGCGATTTTGCAGAAATTTGGGACAGTGAGTTGTGTTAGGCACTTCGACATCCTTCCTCAATTTGGGTCAGATCGGTCCAGATTTGGATATAGCTGCCATATAGACCGATCCGCCGATTTCGGGTCCTAGGCCAATAAAAGCCACATTCATTATGCGATTTTGCTGAAATTTGGGACAGTGAGTTGTGTTAGGCACTTCGACATCCTTCCTCAATTTGGGTCACATCGGTCCAGATTTCGATATAGCTGCCAAATAGACTGATCCGCCGATTTAGGGTCTTAGGCTCTTAAAAGCCACATTTTTTATCCAATTTTGCTGAAATTTAGGACAGTGAGTTGTGTTAGGCCCTTCGAAATCCTTCGTCAATTTGGCTCAGATCGGTCCAGATTTGGATATAGCTGCCGTATAGACCGATCCACCGATTTAGGGTCGTGGGAGCGTAAAAGCCACATTTATAAACCGAATTTGCAGAAATTCGGGACCGTAAGTTGTGTTAGGCCCTTCGACATTCTTTTTCAATTTGGGCCAGATCGGTCAAGATTTGGATATAGCTGTCATATAGACCGATCCGCCGATTTAGAGTCTTAGGCCCATAATAGCCACATTTATTATACGACTTTACTGAAATTTGGGACAGTGAGTTGTGTTGGGACCTTCGACATCCTTCGTCCAGTTGGCCCAGATCGGTCCAGATTTGGATATAGCTGTCATATAAACCGATCTCTCGATTTAAGGTTTTGGGCCCATAAAAGGCGCATTTATTGTCCGATTCCGCCGAAATTTGGGACAGCGAGTAAAGTTAAGCCCCTCAACATACTTCTATATGGAACAGATCGGTCCAGATTTAGATATAGCTGCCATATAGACCGATCTCTCGATTTAAGGTTTTGAGCCCATAAAACGCGAATTTAATGTCCGATGGCGCCGAAATTTGGGATAGTGAGTTGAGTTAGGACCTTCAACATCCTTCTTCATTTTGGCTCACATCGGTCCAGATTTGGATATAGCTGCCAAATAGACTGATCCGCCGATTTAGGGTCTTAGGCTCTTAAAAGCCACATTTTTTATCCAATTTTGCTGAAATTTAGGACAGTGAGTTGTGTTAGGCCCTTCGAAATCCTTCGTCAATTTGGCTCAGATCGGTCCAGATTTTGATATAGCTGCCATATACACCGATCTCTAGATTTAGGGTTTTGGGACAATAAAAGACGCATTTATTGTCGGATTTCGCCGAAATTTGGGACAGTAAGTTGTGCTAGGCTCTTCGACATTTTTCTGTTACTTCGCCCAAAACGGTCAAGATTTGGTTAGAGCTGCCATATAGACCTATATTTCGATTTAAAGTCTTCGCCACATAAAAGATAGATATAGCTGCTCAAAAGATCAATATTTTGTTATCCACAATTGAAGAATGACTTGTACTCATTACTATTTGGTCCAAATCGGAACATATTTCGATATAGCTGCTATGGAACATAAGGTTTGCATTCTTCACCGGATTGTAACGAAATGGGGTTACATATATACCCGAGGTGGTGGGTATCCAAAGTTCGGCTCGGCCGAACTTAATGCCTTTTTACTTGTTTTTTGTAAGATACTAACCCAAATCTTCTATGGTCTGGAGACTTAAAAGCAGATGTGAAAAAGTTAGCTGTTTGGGCGCTTGCGGATCTGCACCTGGAATTCTCTATAGAGAAGGTGCAGTATACGCGCTGGCTGATGTATTAGAGAAGTACAAGGCAGATATAACCTCCTTACAGGAAATGCGATGGACTGGGAAAGGCGTCGCTACAACACCAAATGGTGACCAACTATACTATAGCTGCCATAACACGAGGCATGAAATTGGCTGTGGATTTGTGGTTAGTCGGAGACTGAAACACCTTGTCTACAGCTTTACTCCAATGGATGAGAGGCCAGCCACAATCCGCATAAAAGCCAAATTCTTCTACATCAGCCTTATTTATGCCCATGCCCCCGGCGCAAGACAAGGAAGACCAGACCAAGGATATTTTCTACGAGCGCCTAGAGAGAGAATATGACCGCTGCCCCGCCCATGATATTAAAACAGTTCTGGGAGATTTTAATGCGAAAATAGGGAAGGAAGACATTTTTGGTCCAGCAATCGCAAAGTTAAGCCTCCACGAGATAAAGCCCTATAATGGGTTGAGGCTGATAGATTTCGCCGCGGCAGAAAACATGGAAGCTAGTAGCACCAGATTTCAACATAAAAATATTCAGAAAGCCACAAGGTTCTCACCCGATAAACCAAAATTGATCACATTGCGATAGATGGAAGGTATTCAACCAGCGTTTTAGATGTACAATCGATCCGTGGAGCAAATATAGATTTGAAACATTACTTTGCTGATATAATGGTACAGTGGTAAACTATTGTCCATTCCATGGAAAATGCCGCGAAATCCGTACTTGGGTACCGGAAGCCTCCTCCAAGAAACCCTTGGTACGACCAAGAGCGTCGAGATGCTACTGAAGCCAAGAATGCGGCATGTAGAGACATCCTGCAATCAGTAGCAACGTGCCTGATGAAGGAGAGGCATCAGAAGAAAAGGAGAGAGGAGAAACGTCTATTCCGCAGAAAGAAAAAGGAAATGGAAGGACGTGAGTGTGAGCGAATTGAGATGTACAGGAGTCAGAATGAAGTCCGGAAATTCTACCAAAGAATTAAATATCAAACCGATGGCTTTGGTGCAGGCACATCCTCCTACAGAGACAAAGAAGGAAATCTGGTAACTGACATAGATAGCATGCTGAGGATATGGAAAGAACATTTTACCCAATTGCCAGTGCCCGATGTTGGCGGCGAAGAGGATACCGCAGAACCAATCCCTGAGGAAGGTATAGAATGTTAACCTCCTAGTCAGAATGACGTCCAAGAAGCTGTGACCCGACTAAAGAACAACAAGGCTGCAGGAGCCGACGGGTTACCCGCTGAACTATTTAGGACCGCAGGCGACATGCTGATAAGGCGTATGCATCAGCTTATCTGCGCAATCTGGCTAGAAGAACGCATACCCGATGATTGGATCTCGCATTCTATGTCCCGTACACAAGAAAGGAGACAAGACGGAATGTGCCAACTACAGAGGAATAAGTCTCCTCCCCATCGCATACAAGATACTCTCGAGCGTACTGTGTGAGAGATTAAAACCTAAAGTCAATGAGATAATTGGTCCCTATCGATGCGGCTTTAGACCTGGTAAATTCACCCTGGACCATATATTCACACTGCGCCAAATCCAGGAAAATACCCGAGAAGGACAAATCAACACCTACCATCTCTTTGTTAACTACAAAGCCGCCTTCGATACTCCTTTACGTTCAAAGGTATTTCAAGCCCTGTCTGAGTTTGGTATACCTGCAAAATTAATAAGACTCTGCAGGATGACACTTGCTGATACGCATTCCTCAATAAGAATAGAAAAGAATCTCTCCGAATCATTTAATACCAAAGGAGGTTTCAGACAAGGCGACAGCCTATCGTGTGATCTCTTTAATATCCTGTTGGAGAATATTATACGAGATGCAGATGTGAATAGATATGGCACACTAATCACAAGAGAACACATGATACTCGCCTCTACCGACGACATCGGCATTATAGGTCGGTCACCGGTCACTGCAGCCTTTGAAAGAATCGAAAGAGAGTCAGTGAAAATGGGTGTGGCAGTAAATGGAGATGAGACGAAATGGATGGTTTCAACTTCCGAAACGAGCAAATAAAGATAATGGAGAAAGTTGGGAACCACAATTTTGAGATACTCGGCAACTTTATCTACCTAAGTAACGCCGTACCCGAAACAAATGACACCTGTTTTGAGATACAGCGAAGAATAATACTGGCAAACAGATGCTGCTTTGGACTTAGGACACAGTTTAGAAACAAGGCCACCACTCAACGGACAAAGATTACACTATACAAGACACCCCCCCTCGGGGGACCATTTAGGGACCATTCACCACGTTCTGAAGTGGAATATTAAAACTACCCAGGGATCGTGTTGTTTTGGGATTTCCTTAGCAATTGATTTCCTGGATACGACACTCTTTTGGAGAAATGCTGATAGACGTAGTGATGTGGAGTAGGAAGGTGATGGTAGGAAGAAAGGCGGGGAGGACGGGTGAAGCGAAGGGACAATGGATGGATGAGTTATTAGTAGGCTGCATCGAGCCGAGACGGTGAGCTGAAGATGGCTGGACCATGAAGTCTTGGAGCTGGTCGAGTGGGTGTGTGTGAGTTTCTAATGTTTTGGAAGTTTTAACACGGTGTCGATGTTATTCCTCGTGACTAACATATTGTATACCGTGGTGTGAATGTTTCGGTGGCACTCCTGTTTTGACTCAGACATGTGCTGAATCATTTCGGGTTATGCCACCTATGACTGTTTCTGAATGACGTGTTGCTACGGAATGGTGCTTGCATCATCCCATAAGGTGACCAGTCCGGAACTGTCTGGAGTTCAACTGGTAGTAATCGGACTACGTGATCGAAACAGAGTCTTTAATCTGGTATCACGGGAGTCAGGAGCCCCTGGAGCTTCGGTTCCAGCCTGACTATTGGTGACGACCCCAGTTAGGAGCAACGTGGTGGCTGTGGTTTAACACCTAAAATCGCAGAAAGGGCATTTTGATGCTCGGTGTGGAGTTGCATGTACTCAACCGGGTGTTGTGACCCACAGAACGGAAAGAGTTTTGGATAGTGCTCTGCTCCTAGCCAATGGGGAGGACATGTCCTTACAACGTGAACTCGAATTGCTATTCATGCTAGCTTCGGCTATGTATGGGGGCGTAGGTAAACGCATTGTATTCACCCCGGGTTAAGAGCCCTGCAGGATTGAGCCAACATGAGCATAAAACACCATTAGGACTATACAAAACACCGATACTACTCGTGTGGTTATATGGTTCTGAAGCATGGGTACTTGTGAAAGCAGATGAGGCAGTACTTGGAGTATTTGAGAGAAAGATTCTTCGTAAAATAATATTTGGACCAGTTTGCGTCAATGGAGAATATTGGCGACGCATGAACCACGAGCAGTAAAAGCTGTTTGACGACGATAGCATAGTTACACGCATAGCATAGTTACAACGGCAGCGTTGGCTAGATCATGTTTTCAGAATGGATGAAGAAGCTCCAGCAAAGAAGTCGTTTGAAGGTAAACACGGTGGTACACGCAAACCGGGAAGACCAGAAGCTCCATCGAAAGATGAAGTGGTGGGAGACACCTTGAAACTTGGTGTCAGAGATTTTAGAATGAGCGCAGAAGATCGAGGAGCTTGGAACGCTATTCTATGTTCGGCTAGTTGAACAAATATTCTGTCATAGCCAATTGAAGTAAGTAAGACAAGGTTAGAGATGTAAGGACCTGTTATAATGCAATTTTTTGCTCAGAAGACACAAACTTTCTTTTTCTAAATAATTATGAACTTTAAACCATTCTTACATTTTAAAATAATCGGAGAATTCCCATTAAAAAATATTTAATTAAAATAATGTCAATAGCCTTAGTGCAAAATAGATATTAATTTTCACAATAAATCCGTTTTTGTGTTAGTTTAGTTTTTCCCTTGCTTGTTGGAAATACTTAACGTTTCATGCGATGCATGTTTTTATATGACGTTGATTTGCATGATGTGTAACCCAATCCCCAAACACGATGTCATTTCATTTCATGAGAAAAAGACTTTACTCTCTATTTTCGGATAAAAATGAGTGGTGCTATACAATTATCCTAAAAATCCATTTATAAATCCCTCGTGACATTTTATATTTTTCTTTTGGCAGTCGATTGCAAAAATTAAGAGATTAAATTTCCATTCATATAATTGGAAATGGAGTTCATAAAATAAAATTTCAATGAAATCAACTCGGATTACATTTTATTCCACCTACACTTATGGAGTGCATAGCCATGGTCAACATTAAAGGGGTGAAAAAAATTGTATTTGAGTACAGGAAATTCCACGAAAAGGTTTTTGATTTTTATACCTTGCAACTAACATCCTTACCGAATATGGTCTGGATCAAAAAATACTTAGATATAGCTGTCATATAGGCCGATTTCCAAATTAAGGTTTTTCTGCCAATAAGAGCCTCATTCATTACACGATTTTGCTATAATTTGGAATAAGGAGTTGGACTAGGCCTTCCGTTGGTTGAACCAGAAAAGGTCAACATCGGACCATATTTTGATATAGCTGTCATATAGACCGGTCTGCCAAAATAGGGTCTAAAGACTGTCAAAGCTGCATTGCATTCGAGTCCAATATGGTCTTTAGGTTAGGTTTTAGTGGTTGTCTGCCATCAGACTCACTTACTCGTTTTCGTCCATTGTGATACCACAGAAGAAGGAAGGTTCCTTCTAGTTCCTAACGTTAAACCATACAGATCGCTTTAAAAAGCCCACTTACTTGTGAATGTTCACATCCGCTAAATCAGACAGGTTCTCAAAGAAATGAGAACCTAAAGTGGAACTCCTTCTAACTGCCAGTGCGTGACACACACACAGAAGGTTTTCTATAGTCTCTTCTTCTTCGATGTCCCGAAGCTGACAGACTGAAAGTTGCCAGTAACGACTTTTGCAGAAGCTGTGACTTTGACAAAAGTCGTTACTGGCAACCATCAGATTACGGACGAAGACAATGACTGAGACGTCTGTTCTAGCCAAAGACAGCAAAGCGGTAGACCTCTTCGAGTGTAGATTAGGCCACATATTTTTGGAATGCTCACAGCCCCATCTATCATTCGTTGCCCTTCGGGCCTGATCCTTAAAACTTAACTTACATATCGCCAAAGGCATATCCGCAGATTCCAGTTTCCCTGGAATGTTTAAGGCAGATGCTTGTCTGGCAAGCTCGCCCGCCTTACAATTCCCTGGGATACCTCTGTGGCACGGCACCCAGAACAGGTGAATTTGGAACTGTTCAGCCATCTCGTTGAGAGATCTGCGACAGTCGAGGGCGGTTTTTGTGTTCAGAAATACATTCCCCAGGGTTTTAATGGCTGTCTGGCTGTCTGAGAAGATATTCATGCCAATCGTCGTAATGAAATTAGCCATTCCTTCTTTGTGACCATCTATCATTTGTTGTCACTCGGGCCTGGTCCTTAAACTAAGCTTATATATCGCTAGAGGCATACCCACAGATTCCAGTATCCCTACAATGTGGAAGGTAGTTCCTAGTTTCGCAAGCTCGTCTACTTTAGAATTTCCTGGGATATCTCTGTGGCCCGGCACCCAATGTTCAGCCTTCTCGTTGAGAGATCTGTGACAGTCAAGGGCGGTTTTTGTGTTCAGAAATACATTCCCCAGGGTTTTAATGGCTGCCTGGCTGTCTGAGAAGATATTCATGCCAATCGTCGTAATGACATTAGCCATTCCTTCTTTGTGACCATCTATCAATTGTTGTAATTCGGGCCTGGTCCTTAAACTTAGCTTACATATCCCTAGAGGCATACCCACAGATTCCAGTATCCTTGTAAAGTGGTAGGTAGTTCCTAGTTTCGCAAGCTCGTCTGCTTTAGAATTTCCTGGATATATCTGTGGCCCGGCACCCAGTACAGGTGAATTTTAAATTGTTCAGCCTTCTCGTTGAGAGATCTGTGACAGTCGAGGGCCATAAAAACATTTTCCAGGGTTTTAATGGCTGCCTGGCTGTCTGAGAAAAAATTTATGTTAATTGTCGTTATGACATTCTATCGTACCCATACCACCACTTCCTTAATTGCAAGAATCTCCGCTTGATACCCACTGCAGTGGTCGAGTAACCATTTCCATATGACCAGTTCCAGATCTTTAGAGAACATCCCAAAGCCCACCTGGTCGTTTCGTTTGGAACCATTCCTATAGAAGTCTATGTAACTTTTGTTACCAGGGATATCGTAGTTCCATTCGGTTCTATCAGGAAAAGTGTTTCAGTACTCTTGATCAAAAAGCTGATCAGGTAGAGTGTAATACACATTGTCTGAAACATCGGATATTGTATCATGGATAACACAGTGTCCGTAGCCGCCACATGACCAATGAGAAAGCTCCCTTAGCCTCACGGCAGTGGTCGCAGCAATTTGTTAACCCACAATGTGCAGAGGCAATAGATGTAGGAATAAATTCAGTGCATAAGATGGTGTCGTCCTCAGTGCGGCTGTGATGCACAAACAAGCCGTCCTGTGGATCCGGGTAAGTACAGTAGGTGGACTTTTGAAGCGTCGTCCACCAAACCACAATACCATATAGCATTATTGGTCTGACAACTGTAATACATACCCAATGCATGGCGCACGGTGTATAAGGCACGAGTTGCCTTGCTTGCCCTTTCCAAAATTTTGGATTTGAAGTTCAATTACCTGTCCAGCAAAACACCCAGGTATTTTGCGCGTTCTGTAAATGGAACCTTCTCTCTTCCAAAGGAGACAGGTGCCACTGTAGGCAACTTGTATCTGCTGCTGAAGAGAACTACTTCTGTATCGCAGGGATTTAAACCTATACCAATTCGCTGTCGCACGTAGAGCTTCCTGAAGTATATCTCTTAGAATGCTGGGAAATATTTCCCTAATCGCAATTGCCACGTCATCAGCATACGCGCCCACTTTTACACCTTTTTCTTCCAGCGACAATAATATATTGTTAATGGCTATATTTCAAATTAGAGGAGACAGTACACATCCTTGAGGTGTTTCTCTGCTGACCCATTCTTTGGGATCCACAGATTCCAAGCCTGCCGTAATGAATCTTTTAGTAAGTAAATTATTAATAAACTTTCTTGCGGTAGAGTTGATGCCCAGAAACACAAGCTCCTTCATGATTGACGTCGGTTTTACGTTATTGAAAGCACCTTCAATCACAAGAAATACTACAGCGATATAACCCTCTATGTAGCCGACTAGGTCGTGAAGGGCTTTGCCTTTACTATATGCATGATGCTGCCGCTACAGGCGATATCCAGGGATCTTTGCCCTAAGATTAAATAAACCCCCCAAAAGTCTTCAGCATAAAGGATGACAGACTAATAGAACGAAAATCTTTCGGCTTCGTGTGGTAAGGTTTTCCTGCTTTCGCAATAATAATGACCTTCCTGTCTCTATATCCCATAGGCCAAGGAATCAGTTTATCAGACAAAAAGCAAATGCAAATTTTGACCATGAACATTCCATTAAGGAACACGGGCAAACTTCTCACATATCAATGAGTGCAGTCCGATTCAAGTTTAAGCTCAATAATAAGGGACCTCCTCTTTAAAGCCGAGTCCGAACGGCGTGCCGCAGTGCCATACTTTTTTTGAGAAGTTTTTATATGGCATAATACCTCACAAATATCGCCAGCATTGGGAGGGGATAACCACAACTAAGAATTTTACGATGATCTCGCCAGGATTTGAACCCAGGCGTTCAGCGTCATAGGCGGACATGCTAACCTCTGCGCTTCGGTGGCCTCCAAGACACAGCTTGTAATTCAAGCAGTGATACATCATCAGGGCCTGGCGACCTAAAGGGGTCGAAACTTCTTATCGCTCAAAAGATTTTCGGTTCAGACACAATTTCCCTGATAACCCCAGACGAATGCATACCAGTGACAACCTCTTCTGGCGCCATGTTGTCCGTTGGAGAATTTCCCGGGAAATGTGTATCAAAGAGTAGTTCTAGGGTTTCCTTACTAGACATTGCCCATACATTCTCTGACTTCTGAATATACCCCACCGTAATAGGTCTCGAGGACAGAATCTTCCTAAGCCTAGTGCCCTCAGATGTTTACTCGACGGTGCTGCAGAACTTACCCAGGATTTGTTTTGAGCCTTTCTCAGCTCGGCATTATATTTTCATAGCTTAGCCTAATAGATGTCCCAATCGTGTGATGCTCTTGTGGCTTTTGCTCTGTTGAAATGTTTTCTGCAGTCTTTCCTTAGACCAATCAACTCTGGGGCCCACCATGGCGGTCACTGTTTGCCCCTTGGCTTGGCACTAGGACATCCTGACACAAGCGAGTCATTCAGGGCTTTCGTAATCCGCTTGACCACTATGTCTATATCCTCCGTAGTTTCCACTTACTTTTCTAGTCTAGGAGTGATAGACGTGCGGAATTTGTTCCGAAATTTATCCCAATCCGCCTTTCTTGTGTTTAGGCGAGGGAGCACTTCAGCAGTATTTTTTCCAAAGCTGAAATTAATATAACAATGATCAGAGAATCTGTGGTCATCCAACATTTCCCAGTCGCATATTCTTGCGCTTATATCATCCGATACAAAGGTAATATCTAGGACCTCCTGCCTGTTCGTGGTAATAAAAGTCGGTTTATCGCCTTTATTACAAATCGCCAGATTGCAACTTATCATATATTCGATAAGCAGCTCACCCCTTTCGTTGACATCCGAACTTTCCAATATCTGGTGATGTGCATTAGCATCACTACCTACAATGAGGCTCTTCATCCCTACAGAAGCGACTTCAACCAGCAATTTAAGGTTTGAAGGTGGCATCTCTGAATCGTGTGCCATATATAGGGAAGCCAGCCAGTAATGAGATTTATTTATTTCAAGGCTGGCTACTACTGAATCTTCAGTGCATAGCAATGGAAGAAGAAAATCAATCTTTGCAAGAATACATGCTCTGTGTCTCCCATTCCCCGTACCCTTGAGAAGTTTAAATACCGGAACTCTCAGTCCACGAACCATTCCTCCATACACCCATGGATCCTGGATAAGAACCACGTCAACTCCCCCTGCCACCAGGAGGATGGAGACGGTGGAGATTTATCTGTTGAAACAGGACCATAGTCAGGATTCAGAACATCCACCACTGTTGTGTTAGCCTCGTCTTCTGATTCCTCCGGGAGTGCATCCTCATAAGATTCGTTAGATCTTGTCATGATGAGCTTCCGTACGCACCGTACTCACCAGGGGCAGGTGAGAAAGCTGTGGAACCACTCTTCCTCAGAACACTGGACACTTGCGGTGTGGACGATTCCTCCTTAGATGTTTCGCTAGCTGCTGCTGTCGAAGTATTTTTTAGGCGCACACCTTGAGCCCAGTCCACCCACACAGGGCTTGTCGGGTCCCGCTTCGATACCTTCCCCTCCTGTCTCGATTATGGCATTGGGATTTTCAGTCTTTGTAATCCGCCAGACTTTAGCGATGTGGTCGATGGTGACGAGGGATAGGGTGTGGTATCCAGGTATATGGACATGCTGTGTATCAGAATCTTCATGCACCTGGATCCCACATACAGCAAGAACATCAGGTCGATGGAAGTGGACGTGTGAAAACACAGTAAAGAAATTTCTTCTCAACCCTCGTATGTCGGCAAAGTGTAACGCTGTGGAACAGCGAAACGGTCGATAGGACGACTAAAATCCTTTGGGGTGGTCTGGAGTGTGAGAAGAGGGGGCTATCACGGAAAGGAAGCAGGAGACATAGGACTACGAGCGTACCTATAAAAAATCGGTGCGGCAAGTACAGGGTGATTTTTTTGAGGTTAGGATTTTCATGCATTAGTATTTGACAGATCACGTGGGATTTCAGACATGGTGTCAAAGAGAAAGATGCTCAGTATGCTTTGACATTTCATCATGAATAGACTTACTAACGAGCAACGCTTGCAAATCATTGAATTTTATTACCAAAATCAGTGTTCGGTTCGAAATGTGTTTCGCGCTTTACGTCCGATTTATGGTCTACATAATCGACCAAGTGAGCAAACAATTAATGCGATTGTGACCAAGTTTCGCACTCAGTTTACTTTATTGGACATTAAACCAACCACACGAATGCGTACAGTGCGTACAGAAGAGAATATTGCGTCTGTTTCTGAGAGTGTTGCTGAAGACCGTGAAATGTCGATTCGTCGCCGTTCGCAGCAATTGGGTTTGTGTTATTCGACCACATGGAAGATTTTACGCAAAGATCTTGGTGTAAAACCGTATAAAATACAGCTCGTGCAAGAACTGAAGCCGAACGATCTGCCACAACGTCGAATTTTCAGTGAATGGGCCCTAGAAAAGTTGGCAGAAAATCCGCTTTTTTATCGACAAATTTTGTTCAGCGATGAGGCTCATTTCTGGTTGAATGGCTACGTAAATAAGCAAAATTGCCGCATTTGGAGTGAAGAGCAACCAGAAGCCGTTCAAGAACTGCCCATGCATCCCGAAAAATGCACTGTTTGGTGTGGTTTGTACGCTGGTGGAATCATTGGACCGTATTTTTTCAAAGATGCTGTTGGACGCAACGTTACGGTGAATGGCGATCGCTATCGTTCGATGCTAACAAACTTTTTGTTGCCAAAAATGGAAGAACTGAACTTGGTTGACATGTGGTTTCAACAAGATGGCGCTACATGCCACACAGCTCGCGATTCTATGGCCATTTTGAGGGAAAACTTCGGAGAACAATTCATCTCAAGAAATGGACCGGTAAGTTGGCCACCAAGATCATGCGATTTGACGCCTTTAGACTATTTTTTGTGGGGCTACGTCAAGTCTAAAGTCTACAGAAATAAGCCAGCAACTATTCCAGCTTTGGAAGACAACATTTCCGAAGAAATTCGGGCTATTCCGGCCGAAATGCTCGAAAAAGTTGCCCAAAATTGGACTTTCCGAATGGACCACCTAAGACGCAGCCGCGGTCAACATTTAAATGAAATTATCTTCAAAAAGTAAATGTCATGGACCAATCTAACGTTTCAAATAAAGAACCGATGAGATTTTGCAAATTTTATGCGTTTTTTTTAAAAAAAAAGTTATCAAGCTCTTAACAAATCACTCTTTAATAGCATGTGTAGGGCATGTGGGGAAGACGATGAGACGTTGGAGCATTTCCTATGTCATTGCCTGTCATAGAGGACACAATACCAGATATGAACCTCTTAGAGGAGTGATATGGGAAACAATTAGAGATTTTGAAAGTAGCTACTACAATATCGTCTGAAAGATGTATTTGGAAGCTATATCTAAATCTGACCCGATTATGATGAAATTTTGCACACGTATTAAGACGTCAAACGAAACATCTCATGCTAAACTTTATAAGGATCGGACCAAATTGTGGACACTAAAGCCTTAAAAGGCCACATCGGATGGAAGATATAGATGGGGGTTATATCTAAATCTGAACCGATTTTGATGAAATTTTGCACACATATTGGGACGTCAAAAAAGCACAAAATGCCAAATTTGGTAAAGATCAGACAAAAATTCTACGGCTTCTACGGCTTATAAAGGGCATATCGGATGAAAGATATATATGGGAGCTATATCTAAATTTGGAACGATTTTTTTCAATAGCATTCGCTCTTGGACCAAAGAAGTGATTTGTGCAATATTTTATGAAAATCGGACAACAAATGGACATACAGATGGACAGACAGGTAATATTGGGTTGCCCAAAAAGTAATTGCGGATTTTTTAAAAGAAAGTAAATGCATTTTTAATAAAACTTAGAATGAACTTTAATCAAATATACTTTTTTTACACTTTTCTAAAGCAAGCTAAAAGTAACAGCTGATAACTGACAGAAGAAAGAATGCAATTACAGAGTCACAAGCTGTGAAAAAATTTGTCAACGCCGACTATATGAAAAATCCGCAATTACTTTTTGGGCAACCCAATAGTAGAAACTCAAAACCTTTTATGCACTCTAAAATTAGCTACAAAAACATTTTAAATACCTGAGAAAATTTTCCTAAATGATTTTATTACTCGCTTATGAAAAATAAACGAAGCAAGGCATTTTTTCACAAATGGCACCACGAGAGCATAGCGAGGGAACAGAAAAATATGCTTATGGCTGATAGATAATAAGAACAAAAAGAATATGCTAGTCACGCAAAATAAATTAAGGCAACTTTAGCTGTATAATGACTGTATTTTTTTGCACTTAAAAGTCATTTAGGGACCATAGACAAAACGAATGCTACGAGTAGAAGCAATGGGCCATGTTGCTGGCCTGGAATTCGTAATGGTTGCCTTGATGGTACTACTACCCATTCCCCATTCTTCAAAGTAAGTGTTATTGTCAGTAGCCAGGGTTGCCGTTTTTTTGGAATATTGTTCAGAGATAACAGTTCAAATTTAGCGCAAAACGTGAGAATTTGTTTATAAAAATTGAATGTCAATCAATATTTACAGCACAAAAAAAAAAATAATTCGACAAAAATTACTAAAAACTAGATTAAATTAAGTTTTCAGTTTTGCCAAATATTCCTTACCACGAATGTCAAAAGTCATAACAGAATACTAAGTAAGTACTAATTTGGACCATACATGGCACGTGGGTTGAAGTCCCAACAGGACACTACGTACACAGTTTCAGCCAAAACGGATAACAGTTGCCGCTTCGAGGGGCTCAAGATGTCGAAATTGTAGATCGGGTTTTATTGGTGCTATTTCAGGTTATATTGTATATTAAATGGAGACCACCGTAGCGCAGATGTAAGCATGTCCGTCTATGCCACTGAACGCCTGGGTCCGAATTCTGGCACGCCGTTTGGATTCGCCTATAAAAAGGAGGCCCCCACTGAGCTTAAACTTGAATCGGACGGGCATGGACAAATTTGCATTTCAGGTTATAGACCGATTTGAACTATACTTGGCGCGAGTCTTGGAAACAGAACAGTACGTGCAAAGTTTTAACCAAATCGAATTACAATGGCGGCTTATAAGGGCTCAAGAAGTAAAGTTGAAGTACCACTCTTCATGGGAGCTAAATCTAAATCTGCGGAGGCCACTGTGGCGCAGAGGTTAGCATGTTCGCATATGACGCCGAACGCCTGGGTTCAAATCCCGGCGGGAACATAAACAAAATTTTCACATTTGTGAGGTATCCTGGCATGTTAAAACTTCTTTATCAATTGGTATCGCTATGAGGCACGCCGTTCGGACTCGGCATTAAAAGGAGGCCCCTTATTATTGAGCTTAAACTTAAATTGGTCTGCATCCATTGATGTTTATAGAAAATTTGGTAGTTAGCATACCCGCCAGTATTTTAATTCTAGCGAGAACATCAGAAAAATTTTTTCAGCCGTGATTAAACCCTCCTATAAACTTCTACCCAAGGGGTGTCGCACTGCGGCACGCCGTTCGGAGGACCCGCCTTTCGCACGGCTATAAAAAGCAGAACCCTTATCATTGAGCTTAAGCTTGAATTGGACAGCACTCACTGATACGTAAGAAGTTTTCCCTGTACCTTAAAGGAATGTTCATGGGAAAATTTGCAATTTGCATATCCAAATCTGAAACAATATGATCCATTTGCAAAACTCAACGACCCAAATCAATATAAGGCCAACTTTCTGGAGGCCACCGTAGCATAGAGGTTAGCATGATTTGCATTTGCCTCTGGTGCCCCATCTGGCCACTATTTTTACTAGGCAGGCTAGGAGAGCCTTGCAGGAGGCAACAGTGGAATTTATACCCAAGTCCTGCAAGGCAAGTTATGCAACACCAAAGGTCTACAGACCTATGAGCCCTACGTCGTTCCTACGCAAAACCACGGAACGTACTGCCGATTCCATGATAAAGAGGACATCCAGCGCACCTCTCAAATAAAAACAACAATGTCGGTAGAGACTGCCCTGCACGAGGTAGTGCATAAAACAGAAGAATCCTACGATGCCAAGACGTACACATTGGCGGTATGTATTGACATCGATGGGACGTTTAACTATATGCAGACCGACACACTAGACTAATCCTTAGAGCAGTATCGGGTCCTTAGAGACTGGTTAAGCTATTGCCACTCCTATGGATGACCACCGTAAATAGCCTATTACGAAAGCTGACTGAGGAAGGATTTAAATCTGTCGAAAATATAATACTTCTAAGGGGAATGGATTATGAACTGCGACAAAGAAAAAGAGCAACGCACAGTGGGAGAAAATAAAAAAAAAATTTATAAAAAAATATATAGTATGAGAACGTAAGTAAATCTAACGTCCGTTTAAGTTGGCATATATCTTACGAGAATATTGACACTTAAGAAGCATCTACAATATGTCCTCTTTTAAAACAAATCAATGAAAATACTGTCATTACCAAAAAAGCACAAAATTCACTTTTTTCACATTTTTTGATTTCCAAACTGTATAACTTTTAACTGAATAATCAGATAGAGACTCTTCTTGCCGCAAAGTTGTTGTAAATTTTGTCACAAATCCAAATCATTTATAAAAATTAATATCGAACTACAAATGCCTTCGTGAATTGCAAAATACAAAGCCAATCTCGGCCAAAACGTCAACAAAGATAAGTAAAAACTTGCATGTCCCCAAAACCGGTAGAGATATAGGAGACTTTTTTGAGCACTATTCGGCAAAAAGAACTGTGAAAATCTGACCACAAATGAAGATTTGGCAGCCCGAACGATTTCTCGAAATACCAAGGAAACCAACTTTAGGGACCTGCCAAAAGGCGCCCAGACAACGTAGGGCCTTGAAATTTTGCACATAATCTCGCTAACACTTCAGCTTTAATCATCTAACTCTAAATATTTCAAAAATTTATTCTACCCGTTCTCACACGGCATATGTTATACTAGTTTTTTACGATTTTCTCCCACTGTGCAACGTAAGGATAACACAACCGGTACAGGTAGCATGTTGTCGTGGCATAGACGGAGCGATAAGGACTATGTCCATTAAGGCACTGCAGACTAATCTAGATATCCGACCCATAGACATACAGATTAAGTGCGAGGCAGCCGATGCGGCTATGCGGAGCATATTATACCATCGCGGTATAATCGAGGAATGGAAGCGATTTCGGAGGGGACCTCAGGTATCCCACACTTGAGGGGATCTCAACCATCGACACTTAAATTCGAGTGCGAGGCATTGCTGCCAGCGGCGCAGTCTTGAATTGACCCTTGTATTGCCATCTGGAAGATCATGCTACACAGACGGATCAAAGATAAGGCACAGAGTGGACCTGGGGGTCTACCTTGGGAACCCAGAGACAGAGATCTGTGTTTAGACTGCTGCGGGCGATCATGGAATGCGTGAGGTGTTTGGTGCTAACGCGAGAACGTCGAGTGTGAACATCTTTACGGACAGTAAACTGGCCATAAGGGCAAATAACAACCAGGACGATAAAGTCACGAACGGTCATGGATTGTAAGAAGGATATCAACGCTTTTCCTGCGAATGACAACGTTTGCGTGCCGGGCCATAGCGGAGTAAGGGGGAATGAAAGAGCAAACGATTTGGCAGTGAAGATGAGAGGATTTTCGTCGATAAACTTGCGAGTTAAGGGCGTGGGCGACGAACGCACATTTAACACTGTGGAATAACGAAATACTCGGAAGGACGACGAAAATCCTATGGGAGTCCCAGATCGTGAGAGGACGATGATATTACTGAAAGGAAGTAAGAAGGAGATCAGTATAGCTTTCGGTATCTTAGGAGGACACATAGCAATAATAGCTCACTTATGCAAAATCGGCAAGTGATTGCATGGGTAGGGCTTATGGGGAAGATGATGAAACGTTGTTGCATTTCCTATGTCACTGCCCTGCTTTTGCGGCTACAATGCGGAAAACAATACCAAACATGATCCAACTTAGGGAAATGGCTGACAAGAAACATAAATTTGGAAAAAATTTTAAGTTTTTGCGATGAAAAATAATTATTTTTTATAAAATTTTTGATTTGCAACCGTCAAAATTTTCTGCTATTAATTTAACCTTTTTTGGAGAATTTTTCTGAAAATTTAGTAAACTATAGCTCTTACCCATTGGCAACCCTGTTTATCACATTAAGTCGGGGACAAGTTTAGGAGTAGCGGAAAGCAATGGACAAGTACCAAAAGGATGTTCCATTCTTTTTGTATATTTTTTGAAAATTAAGTAGAACAGTCATAAGATGTCTATGATGATGGTCATGACAGCCACGTCGCTTTAACTATCGAAAGACAGCAAAACGCGGATGCCACGTTCCAATGGCAAATATTTACCAATGACAATCAGGATGTTGGTGCCTTTATCAGCTTTACATGGATGTGTGTGTGTGTGTGTGTTTGTGTGTGCCGGTGGCAAACCTCTAAATGTGTTCCACCATTTGTTGGGGGAATTCAAATGAAAGTGGTAAAGTCAAGTTAAAGCGCTAAAAAGTGAAAATGAACATTTCAAACAATAGTCGCTCCCCCAAGGTAAAGTGCTATGCGTTCAGTTGAAATGCCCTGCGGGGAGAAAGAGTGGAGTGAAGGCTTTAACAAAACTGTGAATCGATTCGAAAATTATACTCATTTACATTAAATATTCCAAAATATACCCGGATAAAATCTTTGGGGAAATTAATTTTGCTTTGCCAAGTACCTCTAATGATAGTCATAGAGCTGAATCACTGCTGGAACAATGAGATGTGAAATGTCAAATAAAATTAATATTTTATAAATTTTCACAAAACCTTTGGGGATAGTTTAAGCTAAAGCAGTGAATAAAAATTCATTTAAAAATTTGGGAAACAAAAAAGGTAGTAACCATGGACTGAGAGGCGGAAGAGAAGTATATGCACAAATAAATGAACTATGAATCGCATTCAATGAAAACCACATTTTAGTTGAGGTTGATTTTAAGATCCGCTTTTGAAATTTTTTTTTGAATGAAATCGGAGATTTGACGAATTATTCAACGAAATTCATAGAAAAAATAAAAAAATTAATATACTCGAATGCAAAAAGTGACAATTTAGGGGGAACTTTAAGTAGTGCTAAGAGTTTTAACAGGGAATATTGAAAAGGAGGAAATCTTTGGCCTGAACGTCAAAAAACTTTGTCTTGACAACAAATTTTTCGAAACGGGAGGCCAAAGGACCTCTACAGAAAATATAGCACTTAGTAAACAGCAACAGATGCCGCCACCTTAACTTTCGTAAGACCCCGGTGCCGCTAAAAATCAAACAAAGAGAAGACTAAACAATTATGTCGAGATTGCTGGTAGGAACTCGTCCTACATTGATTCGTATCACTACTCTGAAGAAGCAAAACTCCCATCTGAAGAAGCAAAACTCCCATCAAAGTGTTGCAACCTACTTCAAGGAACCTATGGTTGAACCCGCAGTGCAGTACCTCTACTGAGGGTAAAAACTTAGGCATGTAGGAAAACCCTGCAGTCAGAAACAAAATGTTGCGAAATGGAAACATATCTAGAAAGAAGGAGAGAGAGATAGAGGAGGAAGAAAAAGTAAAAGCGCACCCCAATGGATTCTGCTAAAAATTTATACAAAACCAATTCGGGCGTAATTTCATTGTACATACCAAGCTTCTGTCAAACCAGCAAAAATTAAAGTTTATAGAAATCGAACAAGGATGATCGAGAGACCGGTTTACATGGGAGCTATATCAGGTTGAAGACTGATTTGGACCGCATATGGCACAGTGGTTGGAAGTTGTAACATAATACTACGATTTCAGGAAATCGTACAAAAATTGCGGCTTGTAAGGATTCAAGAAGTCAAATCGGGAGATCGGTGTATATGGGAGCTTTATCATGTTACGGTCCGATTTGGACCGTACTAAGCACATTTGTTGAAAATCATAACAGATATTCAGAGCTAGGGGTATCGTTCAGATCCACACCAATTATTATTTTTTTTTTGTATTGGCTATCTAACATAGGTCGGTCACCGGAAAAAGTAACTGCAGCCTTTAAAAGAATCGAAAGAGAGTCAGTGAAAATGGGTCTGGCAATAAATGGAGATAAGACCACTTGGATGATTTCAACCCCCTAAATATACCAATGATATAGGAAAGACTCAAACGTCTCATGATTTTCCCCACATGCCCTACACATGCTATCACTTGCCACATCGATTTTACCTAAGCGAGCTCCTAGTCCCATGTGTCCTGTTATGGTACCAATAGCTATACTGACCTTCTTCTTACTTCCTTCCAGTAATAGCCTCGTTTTCTCACGACCTTCAATCGGACTGAGTCGGCTCGAAAATCTTCGGGTTAACAAAGTTAATTTACGGTAGTTCTCTGGCCTTCACTGCCAAATCGTCTGCTTTCTCAATCCCTGTTACTCCGTTATGGCCCGGCACCCAAACGATGCGGATCGTGCCATCCTAAGAGAAGGCGTTAATCTCCTTCTTACATTCCAACGCTGTTCGTAACCCTACCATCCTTGTTGTTATTGGCCTGATGGCAAGTTTACTGTCGGTAAAGATGTTCACACTCGATGTTCTCGCGTTAGCACCACACCATTTCACGCATTCCATGATCGCCTGGATCTCCGCCTGCAGGACCGTGTTATGGTTACGCAGTTTAAAACAGATCTCAGTCCCTGGGTTCTCAATATAGACCCCCAGCATTGTTGTTAAAGTCATAGCAAAACCCATCATACAAAATTTCAAATCGGACACGAATTGCGCCGTCTGGTGGCTCAAGAAGTCAATATCCAAAATAGTTGCCCTTGCAAATTTCAACCGCTTAGCTTTTCTCCTTCGAAAGTTAGCGTGCTTTCTCGCTGTATACTCGCCCATGGTGGGGACATCGACATCATAGGTCGGTCACCGCAAAAAGTAACTGAAGCCTTTGAAAGAATCGAAAGAGAGTCAGTGAAAATGGGTCTGGCAGTCCCAAAACGTCTTGTACAACCGAGCAGATAAAGAAAATGGAGAAAGTTGGGAACCACAACTTTGAGATAGTCAGCAACTTTATATACCTCGGCACCGCCTTAACCGAAACGAATGATACCAGCTTTGAGAGAAAGCGGAGAATAATACTGGCAAACAGATGCTACTTGGACTTAGTAAGCAGATTAGAAACAAGGAAACCTCTCGACAGACGAAGATTACACAAGACACTAAAACTATCCGTGCTGTTATATGGTTCTAAGATATGGGTACTTGTAAATGAAGACGAGACAGTACTTGGAGTATTTGAGAGAGAGATTCTTCATTAAATATATGAAGCAGTTTGCGTTAAGTGAGAATATAGGCGTCGTATGAACCATGATCTGTATGACGGCGGTAGCATAGTTACACGCATCAAAATACAACGGCTGCGTTGGTTAGGTCATGTTGTCACAATGGATGAAGATGTTCCAGCAAAGAAGTCTTCTGAATGCAAACACGTTGGTACACGCAAACCGGGACGACCAAAATCCCGATGGAAACATCAATTGGTGGGAGACACCTCGAAACTTGGTTTCAGAGATTTTAGAATGAGCGCAGAAGAACGAGGCGCGTGGAACGCTATTATACGGTCGGCTTATGGGACAAATGTTCTGTCAAAGCCAATTAAGGAACCCCGGTTTGTTTACCCATCACCATGTTGTCCCGGTGATGGATACCCACTATTCGGCCTGGGCGCACTAAGCACGTTTTTGCTTGCCAATTCTCCTTCAATGACAAAAAAAAAAATTCCGTGGTGGACTCTGCCTCGGTGCGGGGTAATATCATCGTTGCCTGTCTACACTCTGGTAATTCTTAGGTATCTGAGTGGCCCTCCCCTTTAATAATTGAGTGCACCGGTTTAGGTGAAACTTTGTTTGCAATCTTGTGGTCAATCAATCAATTTGTGTTTGTGTTCCTTATAGACCCAGAAACGGCTGAACCGATTTTCTTGAAATTTTCACAGATGGTGCACAATGATTCCGTGGTAAAAAAACGGTACTACATTTTTTGATAGGAGGCCACCGTAGCGCAGGGGTAAGCATGTCCGCCTATGACGCTGAACGCCTGGGTTCGAATACTGGCGAGACCATAAAAAAATTTTCACCGGTGGTTTTCCCCTCCTAATGCTGGCAACACTTGTGAGGTACTATGCCATGTAAAACTTATCTCCAAAGAGGTCTCGCACTGTGGAACGCCGTGTGGACTCGGCTATAAAAAGGAGGCCCCTTATCATTGAGTTTAAACTTCAATCGGACTGCACTCATTGATATGTGAGAAGTTTGCCCCTGTTCCTTAGTGGAAAGTTCATGGGCAAAATTTGCAATTTTACATTTTTTGATATCTAAAGAGGGGTCGGACCCTCCCCCTTACCCTAATATTCAGAAACGCCATATCTCGGAGATGGGTGGTGCGATTTAAACGAAATTTTGTGTGCTCTCATATAGTACCCTAAAAATAAAAATTTGGTATACAAATTTCGGATGGGGTACCTAGGGGGGCCGCCCCACCCCAAAACCTACCAAACATATATTTAGACCAATCACGACAATATGGGACTCAAATGAAAGGTATTTAGGATAAGAAAACGTATCTGACATCAAATAGTCGGACTAAGTCCAAGGGGGACCACCCTAAGCCCCAAAACACCCCCAAATCGGATATATTTACCGACCATGGCATTATGGGACTCAAATGAAAAGTATTTGCGAGTAGAATACGAATCTGATATGCAAATGTGGGATCACGTTTCTGGGGGTACACCCCTTTCCCAAAACACCCCCAAACAGGACTTATTTAGTAACCATGGGAATATGGGGCTTAAATAAATGGTATTTGAGTGTACAATACGAATCTGATATCCAAAAATGGGAGCAAGTTTTTGGGGGGCCGTCTCTCCCCAAAAACATCACCCAAAGGGGAAAAATTTACGACCATAGCAATATGGGGCTCAAATGAAAGGTCTTTGGGAGTAAAGCACGTATCTAATACCAATATTAGGAAAAAAGTGTCTATGGGGACAACCCCACCCCCATAACACCACTCAAATAGGAAATATATGCTGACCATTCCAATATGGGGCTTAAAAATAGGTTTTTAGAGTAGAACACGTATCCGATTTATATTTTCAAGGCCAAGTGACTGAGTGGCCGCCCATCCCCCAAGACACACCCCAAACTGGACATGTTTGCCGACTTTGGAAATATGGGGCTCAAATTAAAAGTATTTGGGAGTAGACCACGTATCTGATATCAACATCAAGGACAAACTGTCTAGGGTACGTCCCACCACCGTAACAATCCCCAAATAGAGTGTAACTAAATACTTACAGTTTTTAGGGCCAATACCCCAAACCGGACATATTTCCAGACTTTTGCAATAAGGAGTTTAAATGAGATTAGAAAACCAGTTTGATATCCAATTTCGAGGACTAATTGTTTCGGGAACCACCACACTCCCCAAAACACTTCTAAATCGTCAATATTTACCGATCGTGTGAATGTGCGGCTCAAATGAATGGTATTGGGGAGTAGAGTACGAAATTGATACACACTTTCGGGACCAGTTTTCTGGGAGTCTACCCCTTTCCCAAAATATCCTACAAACAGAATTTATCTAATAAATATATGGGGACTTCGTATTGCTTTTTAACAAAAATGACAAATGCCATCCATGGTGAAGCTACACAAGATTCGGTGCTGCTGTAAATAACTTTCGGAGACAATATTCTTAAATTTTACAAATACACTGTCTGCTAGGAGAGATACCAGCAACCACCACAAAACAGCACATTTTGATTTTCATCGTCCCAACATAAAACAATTAAACTGACATTAAAACCCGAAACAAATAAAAGCCTGTCATATTGACGCGTCTTTTGTTGTGGAAGAGATCCATAAAATTTCAACAACCTGAACGTGTAATATTTGCCGTTTCATTGGCAAACATGAAAAATGGTCTTTTGACACACCTTTAACATCGTTTATCAAAAAATTGCAAAGAAAAGTTGATTGGTTTAGCAAACCGAAACAGACATGTACACGGTCATGGAGATATTTTGGTACACCCACAAAAAAAAAAAAAACAAAATTTAGCAAAAAATCTTTTTGGAAATCCTATTACGGAAGCTGACTTAGAAGGGATTTGAACCTGTCTGACGATGTTATAATATATTGGGTTGCCCAAAAAGTAACTGCGGATTTTTTAAAAGAAAGTAAATGCATTTTTAATAAAACTTAGAATGCATTTTAATCAAATATACTTTTTTACACTTTTTTTCTAAAGCAAGCTAAAAGTAACAGCTGATAACTGACAGAAGAAAGAATGCAATTACAATTACACTGCAATTACAATTAGTCACAAGCTGTGAAAAAATTTGTTAACGGCGACTAAATGAAAAATCCGCAATTACTTTTTGGGCAACCCAATATCTTAGGGGTAAGGATCCGAACCAGCTATGCAGAAGGGTCGAAAGGGTCTTGCATATGGCATATGAATGCGCTAGACCCAGAGGTCTCAATGTTAACCCAAAATAAATAAAAGCGTGCTAAGTTCGGCCGGGCCGAATCTTATAAACCCTCCACCATGGATCGCATTTGTCGAGTTCTTTTCCCGGCATCTCTTCTTAGGCAAAACAGAATATAAGAAAAGATTTGCTCTGCCATTAGAGCGAATCAAGATATGGTCCGGTTTGGACCACAATAAATTATATGTTGGAGACCTGTGTAAAATGTCAGCCAATTCGAATAAGAATTGCGCCCTTTGGGGGCTCAAGAAGTAAAATAGAGAGATTGATTTATATGGGAGCTGTATCGGGCTATAGACCGATTCAGACCATAATAAACACGCATGTTGATGGTCATGAGAGGATCCGTCGTACAAAATTTCAGGCAAATCGGATAATAATTGCGACATCTAGAGGCTCAAGAAGTCAAGATCCCAGATCGGTTTATATGGCAGCTATATCAGGTTATGAACCGATTTGAACCTTTTTTGACATAGTTGTTGAAAGTAAGAATAAAATACGTCATGCAAAATTTCAGCCAAATCGGATTAGAATTGCGCCCTCTAGAAGCTCAAGAAGTCAAGTCCCTAGATCGGTTTATATGATAGCTATATCAGGTTATGAACCGACTTGAACCTTACGTGGCACACTTGTTGGATATCATAACAAAATACTTCGTGGAAAAATTCATTCAAATCGGATAAGAATTGCGCCCTCTAGATGCTGAAGAAGTCAAGACCCAAGATCGGTTTATATGACAGCTATATCAGGTTATGGACAGATTTGAACCATACTTGGCACAGTTGTTGAATATCGTAACAAAACACGTCGAGCAAAATTTCATTCCAATAGGATAAGAATTGCGCACTCTAGAGGCTCAAAAAGTCAAGACCCAAGATCGGTTTATATGGCAGCTATATTAAAACATGGACCGATATGGCCTATTTACAATACCAACCGACCGACACTAATAAGAAGTATTTGTGCAAAATTTCAAGCGGCTAGCTTTACTCCTTCAGAAGTTAGCGTGCTTTCGACAGACAGACGGACGGACGGACATGGCTAGATTAAGAAGAATAGTATATATTCTTCAAGAATATATATACTTTATGGGGTCTCAGACGAATATTTCGAGTAGTTACAAAAAGAATGACGAGATTTGTATACCCCCCATCCTATGGTGGAGGGCATAAAAAATTAGCAAAAACAGGTAAGAGCATTCTAAGTTCTGCCGAGCCGAATCTTTTATACCCTCCAACATGGATCGCATTTGTCGAGTTCTATGCGCGGTATCTCTTTTTAGGCAAACAAAGAATATTGAATAAGAACTGTTATGCTATTGGAGCTATATCAAGTTTTAGTCTGATTCGGAACATTAATGAATGGTGAACATTGTAGAAGTCATTGAGTAATATTTCAGTTCATTCGGATAAGAATTGCGCCTTGTAGGGGCTCGAGAAGCAAAATCGGGAGATCGGTTTATATGGGAGCTGTATCAACCTATCAATTCAGACCATATTAGACACGTATGTTGAAAGTCATGAGAGAAGCCGTTGTACAAAATTTCTGCCAAATCGGATGAGAATTGCGCCCTCTAGAGGCTCAAGAAGTCAAGATCTCAGACCGGTTTATATGGCAGCTATATCAGGTTATGTACCGATTAGCGCCATACTTAGCACAGTTATTTGAAGTCATAACAAAACACCTCATGCAAAATTTCAGCCAAATCGGACGAGAATTGCGCCCTCTAGAGGCTCAAGAAGTCCAGACCCAAGATCGGTTTATATGGCAGCTATATCAAAACATTTGGCCCATTTACAATCCCAACCGACCCAAAGTTTAAAAATCTTACTTTGAAACCAGCAAGGAAAAGCAAAAGTTGAGCGGTGCCGACTGTATAATACCCTACACCTACCCTTTAAGCACAAAGTAGAAGCTATGTCTAATTCCGAACAAATTTTGATGGGCCTTAGAGGATGTTTTCAGATAGCTTATTAAACAACCCGTAACAAATTTCGAGAAACTATTTTCAAACTGTAATAACTACGGTTGACAAATGACAACATTATTGCAAATTATCCAAAATCTGACAAACATGTATATGGGAGCTATATCTAAATCTGAACCGATTTCAACCAAGCTCTAAATATATAGTGGTAGTCGTCGAGGAAAGCGTTGTAAAAAATTTGGGAAAGATTGGTCAATAAATGCGCTTGCAGTGTCTCTAGAAGCGAAAATCGGGCGATATACATATATGGCAACTTTATCCAAATCTGTAATAAGAAAGTCCTTTCTGCCAAATTTCGATAGAATCGGTTAACAAATGAGCACTTTATTGCAATATTTCTCAAAATCGGACGAACATAAATATGGGAGCTATCTCTATGGAGAAGTAACAGTATACACACTGGCGGATGTGTTGGAGAAGTACAGGGCTGATATTACAGGGATAGGGGTCATAGCAACACGGAGGGGTGACGCCCTGCACTGTAGCTGCTATGAATTTGGCTGTGGTTTATCTGAGACTGCAACATTATGTCTCCTGGAGCCGAACGTCTCCAAGTTGTTTCTCTCTCCAGTCAGTTGCATCATGCTGTGGTCTAGCGAGCAGTGGGACTTCGCCGTCAATAGTTTCTATTCTAACGGTCGCATACTTCTTACTACGCAACGTGCCTTTGAAATCCCTGGTTTATTTCGATCGACAACGGAGCATAGCAGATCTGAAGAGCAATATTTGCGATGCAATTGCCAACATACTGATTGATATGCTGCAAAGAGTGGGCACGAATATGAAAAATCGGCTTAATCAGTGTATGCGTAATGGTAGTCGCCATTTAGCCGATGCCATTTTCAAGATGGCATGAAAAAAAACTGGAATATTTGTGTTCTCAAATAATAAAAAATCAAAAACAAGTAAAAAGGCGTTAAGTTCGGCAGCGCCCAACTTTGGATACCCACCACTTCGGGTATATATGTAAACCACCTTTAGTCATAATCCGGTGAAAAATCCATAATTTATGCTTCCATAGAAATATGGTCCGATTTGGGCCAAATTCAGCACGGTCATTGAGTCGTCTAATAAGTACATGTCATTGTTAAATTTTGTAGAACAAAATATTGTTTTTTTTGGTAACAATATCCAAATATAGACCGATCTGAAACATATACGATACGGATGTCGAAAAGCATAACAAAAGTCGCTGTGTCAAATTTCGGCGAAAACGAATTAAACATGTGCCTTTTATATGCCCAAGATTTTAAATCGAGAGATCGGTCTATATGACAGCTGTATCCAAATCTGAACTGATCTGGGCCAAATTGAAGAGGGATGTCGAAGGGCCTAACACAACCCACTGTCACAAATTTCGGCGAAATCGGACAAAAAATGCGCCGTTACCGAGAGATCGGTCTATATGGCCACTATATGCAAATCTGGAGCGATCTAAAAAAATGCAGAAAAATGTCGAGGGGCATAACATAACTCGCTATCCCAAATTGCAGCGAAATTGGACAATAAGTGCGCCTTTTATGGGCCCAAGAGCTTAAATCGGCGGATCGGTCTATATGGCAGCTATATCCAAATCTGGACCAATTGGGTCCAAATTGAAAGAAGATGTCGAATTGTTCCGAATTTCAGTGAAATCGGACAATAAATGCGCCTTTCATGGGCCCAAGACCATATATCAAGAGATCAGTCTATAGCAGCTACATCCAAATCTAGACCAATGTGGAAAAAAATGTAGATAAATGTCGAAGGGCATAACACACCTAGCTGTCCCAAATTGCAGCAGAAACGGACAATAAATGCGCCTTTTATGGGCCCAAGAACTTAAACCGACGGATCAGTCTATATGGCAGCTATACCCAAATCTGGACCGATAGGGACCAAATTGAAGGAGGAGGTCGAGTAGTCCAACATAACTTACCGTCCCAAATTTCAGCAAAATCGGATAATAAATGTGAGATTAAGGGGCCTAAGACCTTAAATCGGCTATTCGGTCTATATGGGGGCTATATCAACATATAGCCCATTCTATATAGCCCATTTCCGAAATTAACTTACCTATGAACAAAAAAAAAAAAAAAAAAAGAATCAGTGCAAAGTTTCAGCTCAATATCTCTATTTTTAAAGACTGTAGCGTGATTTCAACAGACAAACGGACGGACATGGCTAGATCGTCTTAGATTTTTACGCTGATCAAAATTGTATATACTTTATAGGTTCGGAAATGGATATATCTATGTGTTGCAAACGAAAAGACAAAATGAATATACCCCCATCCTTCGGTGGTGCGTATAAAAAACAAATAAAATCATGCTAAGTTCGGCCGGGTTAAATCTTATAAACCCTCCACCATGGATCGCATTTGTAAAGATCTTTTAATAACTTTTTCAAATATCTATGAGCTATATTAAGTTATTGAGCGATATGGATCATACTTGCCATGACTGTTAGAAGTCATAACAAAATACCGTCAGCAATATTTCAAGCAAATCGATTAAAAATTGCGTCCCTCCAATGGCTCTGAGTGTCAAACAGGGAGATCGGTTTACATAGCAGCTATATCAAGTTATCAACCGATTTAGACCATACGTGGCACAGTTGTTGTCATAGTCATTCATATGCAAAATTTCAACCAAATTAAATACGAATTGCGTCCTCTAGAAGCTCAAGAAGTCTAATCGGGAGATCGATTTAAATTGCGGCTATATCAGGTTATGGACTGATTTAGAGCATACTTTGCAAAGTTGTTGGAAGTCACACATCAACGATATGTGCAAAATTTCAGCCAAATCGGATAAGAAATGGGCCCTCTAGAAGTTCAAGAAGTCTAATCGGGAGATCGGTTTATATGGCAGCTATATCAGGTTATAAACCGATTTGAACCATACTTAACACAATTGTTGCACGTGATACCAACAACGCAGCAACGCGGTGCAAGTAGCAGTAACCCAGCAGAAAACCAATAAAGCAGCAGGAGCCGATGAGCTGCCGGCAGGACTATTTAAGACCGAAGGCGATACGCGGAAAAGGCATAGCCATCATCTCGTCTGGCCAGAGCAACACAAACCCGATGATTGGAATGTCAGGGTACTATGTCCCCGTACAGAAACGGGAGAAGACAGTAGGTGCCAATTACAGATTATACCTGACACAGATATGTATAGGTAAAGAACACTACTCACAAGGGAACACATGCTACTCGCTTATGATGAGGACATAGATATAATGGGTTGGTCACCGGAAGAAGAATCGAGAGAAAATCAGTGAAAGTGTCTCTAGCAGTAAAGACAAAGTACATGGAATCCATTCGTACAACGCCCTGTTAATAATTCGGAGCTCTGTGCGATGGGAATGCATAAGATGAAGTTTGAGATATTCCAATTTAGCTTTCTATCGTATAGAAATATCTCTGCAAAATGTTGGGCCCCTTTTCGGTTTGAGGGAAATTGATAGGCCCTCTGAAATATGTAGAGAAGTTCTCGCCATGTTTGGAATGCAGAAAGTCGGCCTCGTCATCATTTCAGCCTCATCATCTATGCATTACAGTTGTATAAATGTACTTTCTTCACATCGTAGTTCACTTCCCACTTTTTCTCTAGGTGTATTTTAAGTATATTTGTATTGACTCACAAACATATTTTACTACACTTTTTGTTGCCAAAACAAACTGACAGCAATGTTGTTTAAGAAAACAAAAAACATTCTAGACGTCATCAACATCATAATCATCATCATCGTCATCACTAAACTCATCGGCATAATGTTGATGACTATGGGAGTGAGGATATGAATGTGCATGACAATGACGATGATGACGATGTTGATGATTTGTTCAAACAAAGAAGTTCAGTTCAATGTTCAAAGACCTCATGAAAGCCATGAAAAGTATTTTCTACATAAAAGTCAATGGACGTTCTTTTTTCAATGCTTCTAACATGAGTGTTTCATGAAGCATTTCTATTGCCATGCCTTACCACCATCGACCACGACGACGAAAGCTGTATGAGAATTCCAAGGATATGAAACAAGTGGAGTATATTAAAATTTTATTGGCATTTGCCAAAATTGTCTACCACATTTGGTGGGGTAGCTACCATGTGCTTCATTTCTATTCTTCTTCTCTTTAACAAAAACGAAAAAAATCCAATTGGAAATTAATGGCAAATTTACACAGCAATTCAATGAAGTAAAATCTAATGTAGAAATAAAGAAAAAAAAAATCATTAGTGTACATTTGCTAAGGAAAAAGCAATTACAGGTTCCCAAGAATTGGCACAATGTGTTGTTCAGATTTATGAAAACCACAATCATTGAAATTAACTCTCATAAAATGTAAAAGGAACAATTTCAGTACTGCAGCGTGTTTTCAATTTCCCAAATGGATGGAAAAAGTTATGAACCTTGTGAGCATAATGTGGGGGTGTGTTTGAGAAGTTCCAAGTTAGCGTGAAGGTATTAGGAAAGTTCAGGAAAAAAAGTTACACAAGTAAAAAGCCTTTAAGTTCGGCCGGGCCATACTTTGGATACCCACTACCTCCGATATAGAAACATATAAGTTACCATACGTCGTATTGCGGTGCAAAAGCAGTCATATTTGCAACAAACTCGATACGGACTCCCAAAGGTTTTAATACAATTCACTTTTCAAGATGGTAAAACACAATACTGGACTATGTGACAGCTGTATCTAACAATAGTCCGATTACCATCATATTCGAAGAGGTTATCTAAGGGTCTAATTCGAGTCATTGTACCGAATTTCAGCGACATCGGATAATAAATGTGGCTTTAATTGACCGTAACCCGCCTAAGGAAAAAAATCAGTGTACAGCTTCAACGTCGGCCGACGCGGGATAAATGTGAGCACCACACGGTTAGGTTGAGAAGAGGGTGCAGATATAACTTCGCCCCATGCCACTATGGATATACACCTAAGCCAGTAATCGGCTTGTTGTGCGCTCTAAAAACTGTAAAGTAACCTCGAAACAGAAAATTTTTAAGTTAGAAATTCGGTGCTACTTACAAAATCCTTAATTGATTTCAATACCACTCCTCTAAGTTGGTTCATGTGTCTACACCTATTGCCGCGAAAGCCGGGCAATGACAAAGGATATGCTCCAATGTCTCATCATCTTCACCGCAGGCTCTACACATGCTATCACTTGCCGCATCGATTTTATATAAGAGAGCTCGGAGTCCTATGTGTCCCGTTATGACACCAAAAGCTATACTGCCCTGCTTCTTACTTCCTTTCAGTAACAGCCTCGTCTTCTCACGAACTGGATCCCCCCATAGGTTTTTCGCCGTCCTACCGATCCTTTCGCTGTTCCACAATATTGCATGCGCATTCGTCGCCCACTCCCTTAACTCGGACTGTCTGAAAGGCTTCGGGTTAACCAGGTTTATTGACGGCAGTCCTCTTGCCCTCACCACCAAATGGTCTACCCTTTCATTCCCCCTTACTCCGTTATGGCCCAGCACCCAAACGCGTATTTTGCCATCCACAGAGAACGCGTTAATCTCCTTCTTACACTGCAAGACTGTTCCTGACCTTACCATCCTGGTTGTTATTTTCCTTATGGCAATTTTATAGTCGGTAAATATGTTCAAACTCGATGTCCTCGCGTTAGCACCACACCACTTCACGCATTCCGTGATCGCCCGGATCTCCGGCTGCAGCATCGTATTATGATCAGGCAGTCAAAAACAGATCTCAGTCCCTAGGTTCTCAATGTAGAGCCATAGGCCCACTCTCTCCTCTAGCTTTAATCCATCCTTGTAACATGATCTTCCAGATGGCAATACTAGGCTTCCGTCAATCCAAGACTGTGCCGATGGCAGCAGTGCCTCGCACTCGACTTCAAGGTTCATCTCAGGTATCCGAACGGATGACTCTTCCCTTCCTTCCAGGTTTCCTATAGTCGCCTCGATTATACCGCGATGGTATGAGCTGCTCCCATCCTCAGTCTATTCTCCCATTGCCTTAAGTCTCATAGCCGCAATGGCTGCCTCATACTTAATCTGTATGTCATTGAGTCGGATATCTAGAATAGTCTCCAGTGCCCTAGTGGGCGTGGTCCTCATCGTTACGCCTATGCCAAGACAACATGTTCTCTGAACCTGTTGTATGTTGCACTTATTCTCCATAGCAGTCCCCCAATCTGCAGAGGCGTAAGTAAGTATTGGTCTAATCACGCTCCTGTAGAGCCAGTTGACTATTCTAGGATTCAGGCCCCATTTCGAGCCTACATAGTGCCCAACATCTGTGAGCCTTCTCAGTACGCTCCTGAATGTGACACTTCCAATTCAGTTTCCTGTCCAAGATCACACCTAAGTATTTAACCTTGTCAGATATCGAAATCGTCTTATTGAGGAAACGTGGTGCGTTAAATTCGCCCTCCTTCGTCTTCCTCGTGAACAGGCATATTTCAGTCTTCTCTGGGTTAACATTGAGACCTCTGGGTCTAGTCCAATCATATGCCATATGCAAGACCCTTCCGGCCCTTCTGCATAGCTCGTTCGGATCCTTACCCCTTAGAAGTATTATAACATCGTCTGCATAGCAGACGGGTTCAAATCCCTCCTCTGTCAGTTTCCGTAATAGGCCATTTATGGTGGTCACCCATAGGAGTGGCGATAAAATGCTCCCCTGTGACGTGCCTTTCTCCCTTATATTTATGCCATGGGACACACAATTTATCCACCTGTTCCTTAACATATGGTTTGCCCAGTTTCTAATGACCGAGTCCACCCGGTACTGGTCTAAGGATTGGATCAGTGTGTCGGTCCGCGCATTATTAAAAGCCCCCTCGATGTCAATGCATACCGCCAGTGTGTACGTTTTGGCATCAAAGGATTCTTCTATTTTATGCACAACCTCGTGCAGGGCAGTATCCACCGACCTTGCCTTAACATAGGCATGCTGTTTGTATTTGAACAGTTCGCTGGATGTCCTATTCTCTATCATGGTTACGAGTAGAAAGGACGTTCAATGGTTTTGAGTAGAAAAGACGTAAGGCTTATGGGTCTGTAGACCTTTTGTGTCGCATAACTTGCCATGCTGGGCTTGGGTATAAACACCACCCTTGCCTCCTGCCAGGCTTTCGGAGTATATGCAAGCCCTAAGTACGATGTGAAAATTTTGCCCAGAGGCGCCAGATAGTCTCCCTCTTTCTGCAGTAACGCCGGATATATTCCACCAGGTCCGTAATTATATATTCCATAAATTCCGTAATTATAAACTATTGAATGTTTGCCTCCTAGTCAGAATGAGGTTCAATAAAAGTAAAGAACAACAAGGCAGCAGGTGCCGATGGGTTGCGTGCTGAACTATTTAAAACCGGAGGCGACACGCTGATAAAGCTTATGCAACAACTCGTTTGCGCGATCTGGCTATAAAAACACATATCCGATGTTTGGAACCTCACCGTACTATGTCCCGTACACAAGAAAGGAGACAACACGGAATGTAGCAACTACAGAGGAATAAGTCTCTTCCCCAGCGCATACAAGATATTATCGAGTGTACTCTGTGATAGCTGAAAAACTAAAGTCAATGAGATAGTTAGACCCTATCAATGCGGCCTTAGTAAATCCACCATAGACCTGATATTCACACTTGCGTTAAATACTGCAGAAGACCCGAGAAGGACAGGTAAACTCTTACCATATCTTCCTTGACTAAAAAACCGCTTTCGACAGTCGTATACGTTCTAAAGTATTTTAACTACGTCTGAGTTTGGTATCCCTGCAAAATTGCTGATACACATTCCTCATTCCAATGGAAAAGAACCTCTCCGAATCGTCAATTCCAACCGAGGTTTCAGACAAGGATACAGCTTATTGAGTGATCACTTTTATATCCTGCTGGAGAAGATTATACGAGATGCAGATGCGAATAGATATGGCACACTACTCACAAGAAAACACATGCTATTCGACTATGGCGATGACTTCGATATCGTGGGTCGGCCACCGGAAGTAGTGACAGCAGCATTTGAGAGAATCGAAAGAGAATCAGTGCAAGTGGGTCTGGCAGTAAAAAGATAGAAAAGACAAAATGGATGGTATCAACTCCCACAACGTATTGTACACTCGAGCATATAAAGAAATGCACCAACGTCTCATCTCATCTTCTCCACATGCCCTACACATGCTATCATTGGCTGGTATTCCCATGTGCCCCGTTATGATACCGAAAGCTATACTGACCTTCTAACTTCCTTTCAGTAATAGCGTCGCATTCCCATTCTGTCGAGCGTTCGTAGCCCAAGCCCTTAACTCGGAATGCGTCGACCCGAAAGGCCTTGGGTTAACCAAGTTTATTGACAGCAGTCCTCCGGTCTTCACTGCCAAATCGTCTTTTCATTCCCCCTTACTTCGCTATGGCCAGGCACCCAAACAATGAGAATAGTGCCATCCTCAGAGGAGGCGTTAATCTGCTTCTTATACTTCAAGACGAATCGTGACCTTACCGTCCTGATTTTTATTGCCCAATTAAAGTAAATTAAGCAAAGTTTCAGTTCAAAATCTCTATTTTAAAGACTGTAACGTGATTTCACGACATTTTACACGAAAAGGTTCTCTGGGCTGAGGGTACATTACATTTCCCAGGAACAGTAAACCCGCATGGGTCCAAATTGTATGGGTGCACCGAGGCAGGAACCAAACTACATCTTTAGTTAGAGGGAGTCATATTATTGGGTTGCGCAAAAAGTAATTGCGGATTTTTTAAAAGAAAGTAAATGCATTTTTAATAAAACTTAGAATGAACCTTAATCAAATATACTTTTTTTACACTTTTTTCTAAAGCACGCTAAAATTAACAGCTGATTACTGACAGAAGAAAGAATGCAATTACAGAGTCACAAGCTGTGAAAAAATTTTTCAAAGCCGACTATATGAAAAATCCGCAATTACTTTTTGGGCAACCTAGTTTCTGGATGGGCTTAGCGTCTCTTAAGCGATGTTCTTTGCGATCTCGAAGGCACAAAAGACGCTGTCGTTGCAGTAGCAGTTGCCCCATCGTGGTAGTCAGGCCATGTGGAAGGTCGAGCCGTGTGAGTACTGGCAAAAAATTGCAGTCTCTGTCGGGTCTCCCTCCATCAAGGAGTGGAGTGGGGAACGGGACCGCCAACTAGACTGTCATTAATGAATCGGTGACAAGCGCTGATCATTCAGAGAAACTTCTATTTTGCGAAGCTTTTAATAGAGCCGACGTCTTCTATGATGGCAGCACGAAAAAGGCGTGGGCTGACGCCGTGAGTTGCAGGGTTGCCAAAGCCCTGGGCCAAACTATTTTATCCTTCACTTGAAATTAGACTCTTGACGTTCCGATACACACAGGTCGAGGATGACTTTTGTAGTGTCTGTAGTGTCGAAGAGGAGTTGGAGACGATCGATCACCTTTTGTGTCATTGCCCCTTTGCGAGAAGAAGACACAGGGTCTATGGATGAATACCACATTCGCTATGGATTACTGAACTACTGTAGAAGACTGAAATTAATTAATGCCTGGGATGGGATACCTGTGAGCACCACACAGGCTGGAACATTGAGGTCCGATCTGTGTGGTATTCATTGCTTTCATGAGAAGCTTAGCGTCCACAGGTTGCAGATAGTGGAATGCTCCATACGGAGTAGCTGTAATGGGAGTCGCGGACATTCAGCGGTATCAAGGGAAGATTCTCAGTGAGAGGCCGGGGGCTCCGGCTCTTGCACAAGTACTGAGTGCCTATGATGCTCGATATGATAAGGTGAGTTCGTTCCGATCCAAAGGACCGATCGCCGAGGGAACATGGTGGTCATTGGTTATTTAAAGGCGCCAATATTTAAATAACCAATGACCACCATGTTCCCTCGGCGATCGGTCCTTTGGATCAGAACGAGCTTGCTCACCTACAGGAGCTTGACGAGAATCGTCACCTTCACATCAGAATGTGGCTACAACAACAACAACTGAAATTAATGACTGGGCAATACTTTCACCTACGAGTCTGGTCTTCCTGGTTTCCTTAGACTTTCTCGCGGGCGTTGGTTTTTCTTTCCCTGGTCGTTCCAATTGTAACACCTCTTAAAAATGATCAATCTAGATATATCTCCATCTATCGCTCTGCCCGTCCGCCCAAGGAAATCACGATAGCGGTCGAACCCTAAACTATCCATAGGTCGTTTGGGATTGTTAGTGGGACATATCTGTTGAGATTTGGATATATCTCCCATATAAAGTGGTCCTTGGACTTAATTTCTGACGAACCGACGAAAGGGCGTGGCTAGATCGATTTAGAATGTCAAGACGATTTAAAATATAAACACTTTATTGAGTCGCAGATCTACAAATCGAGGTCTTACAAACATATGAATTCGTATTCATATACCCACCTCTATATATACCCCACCACCACCCATCCCATAGAGGTGGGTATAATAGATTCGTATTTATATGTTTGTAACACCTCGATTTGTAGATCTGCGACTCAATACAGTGTTTATATTTTAAATCGTCTTGACATTCTAAGTCGATCTAGCCACGCCCGTTCGTCAGTCGAAGTCATGATAGCGGAGGAACGAGTAAAAAATAGTACGTTGAGTACTGCAATTGGTACTTTCTTTGTAAATTGAACTAGAGCTCTGATTTTTTGGAACTTAGGTACACTATGGCAAACTTAATCTGGTGACTATAAGAATTTTTAGGAATTTCTACATTTAGGTACTAAAAAAAGTACAAAAAAGGTACGAAATGGGTGAACTTTGTACAGGACAGATGGATAAAAGTCGAATTTTGAAATTGGGTTTAAAAGACATCTGCTTCAAAAGGATGAGGGTAAAAAGAAAAAAAGGAAAATAGTAAAATAGTGCTGGTACAACGCACATTTATTACCGCAATCGGTACCATTTGGTACTTTCTTTACATATGAAGCTAGAGTTTTGAAACTTGGCATGTTGGTACAACTAGGAAATATATGATGGATGACTAAATGATCTATTGAAAAATCCGTATATTTTGGCACCAAAATTGGTACCAATTGGTACTTTCTTAAGAAATTGAGGAAGAGGTCTGAAATGTAGCGTGCGGGTACCACTAGGAAAAATATGATGGGTGACTATTATTTTTTATAATTCGTACATTTTAGTACCAAAATTAGTACTTTTTGGTACTATCTTTATAGATGGAGCTAGAAGTCCGAAATGTGGCAGCTAAGGTACAAATAAGAAATAAATGATGGTTGACTAAATGTCCTATTCAATCATCGTACATTTTGGTGCCAAAAGTGGTACCATTTCGTACATGCTGTTCAGAGTCAGAATGAGGTCCAAGTAGCAGTAACCGGACTAAAGAACAACAAGGCAGCAGGAGCCGACGGGTTACCCGCTGAACTATTTAAGACCGAAGGCGACACGCTGATAAGGCGTATGCATCAGCTTATCTGCGCAATCTGGCTAGAAGAACGCATATCCGATGATTGGTATACTATGTCTCGTACACAAGAAAGGCGACAAGACGGAATGTGCCAACTACAGAGGAATAAGTTTCCTCCCCATCACATACAAGATAATCTCGAGCGTACCGTATGAAAGATTTAAACCTAAAGTCAATGAGATAATTGGGCCCTATCAAAGCGGCTTTAGACCTGGTAAATCCACCCTAGACCAGATATACACACTGCGCCAAATCCTGGAAAAGACCCGAGAAGGACAAATCAACACCTACGATCTCTTTGTTGACTATAAAGCCGCCTTCGATAACCCTTTACGTTCAAAGGTATTGCAAGCCATGTCTGAGTTTGGTATCCTTGCAAAATTAATAAGACTCTGCAGGATGACATTTGCTGATACGCGCTCCTCAGTAAGAATAGGATAGAATCTCTCCGAACCATTCAATACCAAACGAGGTTTCAGATAAGGAGACAGCCTATTGTGTGATCTCTTTAATAACCTGCAGGAGCAGACAGTCAGTAACTTTATCTACCTCGGCACCGCCGTAACCGCAACGAATGACACCAGTTTTGAGATTAAGCGAAGAATAATACTGGCAAACAGATGCTACTTTGGACTAAGTAAGCAGTTTAGAAACAAGGTCACCTCTCGACAGACGAAGATTACACTATACAAGGAACTGATACTACCCGTGCTGTTATATGGTTCTGAAGCATGGGTACTTGTGAAAGCAGATAAGACAATGCTTGGAGTATTTGAGAGAAAGATTCTTCGTAAAATATATGGACCAGTTTGCATTAACGGAGAATATAGGCGACGTATGAACCACAAGCTGTATGACGACGATAGCATAGTTACACGCATCAAAATACAACGGCTGCGTTGGCTAGGTCGTGTTGTCCGAATAGTGGAACAAATATTCTGTCATAGCTAATTAAAATTAAAGTAAGTAAGTAATTATAACAATTAAAATGGCCTCTACCGATTCAATGTTTCTTACTCAACAACCCTTTGCAGCGACTTGTAGTCCTATATAAATGATGCCACTGCTACAAAACATTGCACTTTTTTGCGAAGGGTGAAAAGATTAAAAAAAGAGACGTCATTTATCATTTCTTACAAATGTTTGTCCAAGACTCAAACACTTATCTTGTCCTTTTCAGCAGCTTGTACAAGATGAATGCATTTTTGCATCTACTGGGTCAAGATGTCTTCTTTGCAGAGCGCATACAATTAATTGTTAATGAATGTTGCAATAGAAAAACAAGAATAAATAAGAAGCAAGTTTGTTTTTTTAATACAAAAATGTTGAATAAAATATTTAAATATTAGTATAAGGAGCATTTTTACATTGGAAGGGAAATAATTAAAGAACAAGTAAAAAGGCTTTAAGTTCGCATATATTAACCATCTTTCGTCATAATCCGTTAAAAATTTCATTGTTTATAAACCCACATCGAAATAATGTCCCATTTCTACCGGAGGCCACCGTAGCGCAGAGGTTAGCATGGCCGCCTATGACGCTGAACGCTTGGGTTCGAATCCTGGCGAGACCATCAGAAAAAATTTTCAACGGTGGTTTTCCCCTCCTAATGCCGGCAACATTTGTGAGGTACTATGCCATGTAAAACGTCTCTCCAACTCTCTGAACTGCTTCGCAAACAGGCAAGATCTTCGTGTGCCAAGGAGCTTAGTCGCGAAAAATTTCTTTACGAACAGCGTCTGCGTACTAAGGTTCTTGCTTCTACACGAGGAAGTAAGAGCTTTTGGTCGTTCGTAAAAAGTGTAAAGGGTAGTTTTTCATCTTTTCCAACTCTTGTTAAGGACGATCAAACGGACGATTGACCGGGTTGATAAGGCTAACCTGTTGGCTGATATATTTGCAGGGAATTCTTCCCTGCCGGATAGCAATCAACCACTTCCCTCAATCGAAAACGTATCTGGCATCATGCGCCAAATATTTTTTGAACTCGTGGAGGGTTCTTGAAAATCTAGACGTAAATAAATCCCCGGGCCCGGATGGCATATCAACACTTGTCTTACGCAAGTGTTCTTCGACGCTCGCTCATCCATTACGCAATCTTGCCTACCGTGCGGGAGTCTTCCAGGCGCGTTGGAAGGTTGCGAACGTTCAGCCAATACCCAAGAAAGGTGAGGCAAGCAACCCTGCAAATTGCAATATGCTCCGCTCTCTCCAAGGTCGTGGAGAGTATGGTTAATCACCGTCTTGTGAGATATTTAGAGTCTAATGGCCTTCTTAGCGACCAACAGTATGGGTTCGGCAGAAATCGCTCTACGGGTGACTTCATGGCACTTTTGTCGGAACGTTGGAGTCGCTCAATCCACCAGTTTGGTGAGAGTAAGGTTGTGGCTCTGGATATCTTCAAGGCATTTGATAGGGTCTGGCACGGTGCACTACTATTAAAGCATGTCGCATTTAGTGTTGGTAATGGCTACGTTCGATTTATTTCGAGCTTTCTCAGAGATCGCACTATTCAAGTCGTTATAGATGGGTTCTCATCCAATGAGCGCAAATTGACCGCATTTGTACCCCAGGGCTCTGTTCTTTCTCCATCTCTTTTTATACCCTCCACCATAAGATGGGGGGTATACTAATTTCGTCATTCTGTTTGTAACTACTCGAAATATTCGTCTGAGACCCCATAAAGTATATATATTCTTGATCGTCGTGACATTTTATGTCGATCTAGCCATGTCCGTCCGTCTGTCCGTCCGTCCGTCCGTCCGTCCGTCCGTCCGTCCGTCTGTCTGTCGAAAGCACGCTAACTTTCGAAGGAGTAAAGCTAGCCGCTTGAAATTTTGCACAAATACTTCTTATTAGTGTAGGTCGGTTGGTATTGTAAATGGGCCATATCGGTCCATGTTTTGATATAGCTGCCATATAAACCGATCTTGGGTCTTGACTTCTTGAGCCTCTAGCGTGCGCAATTCTTATCCGATCAGAATGAAATTTTGCACGACGTGTTTTGTTATGATATCCAACAACTGTGCCAAGTATGGTTCAAATCGGTCCATAACCTGATATAGCTGCCATATAAACCGATCTTGGGTCTTGACTTCTTGAGCCTCTAGAGCGCGCAATTCTTATCCGATTGAAATAAAATTTTGCACGACGTGTTTTGTTATGATACCCAATAACTGTGCCAAGTATGGTTTAAATCGGTCCATAACCTGATATAGCTACCACATAAACCGATCTTGGGTCTTGACTTCTTGACCCTCTAGAGGGCGCAATTCTTATCCGATTGGAATGGAATTTCGCACGACGTGTTTTGTTATGATACCCAACAACTGTGCCAAGTATGGTTGAAATCGGTTCATAACCTGATATAGCTGTCATATAAACAGATCTGGGGATTTGATTTCTTGAGCTTCTAGAGGGCGCAATTCCTATCCGATTTGGCTGAAATTTTGCATGACGTATTTTATTTTTACTTTCAACAACTGTGTCAAATAAGGTTCAAATCGGTCCATAACCTGATATAGCTGCCATATAAACCGATCTGGGATATTGACTTCTTGACCCCTAGAGGTCGCAATTATTATCCGATATGCCTGAAATTTTGTACGATGGATCCTCTCATGACCATCAACAAACGTGTTTATTATGGTCTGAATCGGTCTATAGCCCGATACAGATCCCATATAAATCGTTCTCTCTATTTTTCTTCGTGAGCCCCCAATGGGCGCAATTCTTATACGAATTGGCTGAAATTTTACACAGGTCTCCAACATATAAATTAATTGTGGTCCGAACCAGACCATATCTTGATATCGTTTTAATAGCAGAGCAACTCTTTTCTTATATCCTTTTTTGCCTATGAAGAGATGCCGGGAAAAGAACTCGGCAAATGCGATCCATGGTGGAGGGTATATAAGATTCGGCCCGGCCGAACTTAGCACGCTTTTACTTGTTTTATTTTTATACCCTCCACCATAAGATGGGGGGTATACTAATTTCGTCATTCTGTTTGTAACTACTCGAAATATTCGTCTGAGACCCCATAAAGTATATATATTCTTGATCCTCGTGAAATTTTATGTCGATCTAGCCATGTCCGTCCGTCTGTCCGTCCGTCCGTCCGTCCGTCCGTCCGTCCGTCCGTCCATCCGTCCGTCCGTCCGTCCGTCCGTCCGTCCGTCCGTCCGTCCGTCCGTCCATCCGTCCGTCCGTCCGTCCGTCTGTCTGTCGAAAGCACGCTAACTTCCGAAGGAGTAAAGCTAGCCCCTTGAAATTTTGCACAAATACTTCTTATTAGTGTAGGTCGGTTGGTATTGTAAATGGGCCATATCGGTCCATGTTTTGATATAGCTGCCATATAAACCGATCTTGGGTCTTGACTTCTTGAGCCTCTAGAGGGCGCAATTCTTATCCGATTGGAATGAAATTTGGCATGACGTGTTTTGTTATGATATCCAACAACTGTGCCAAGTATAGTTCAAATCGGTCTATAACCTGATATAGCTGCCATATAAACCGATCTTGGGTCTTGTCTTCTTGAGCCTCTAGAGGGCGCAATTCTTATCCGATTGGAATGAAATTTTGCACGACGTGTTTTGTTATGATGTTCAACAACTGTGCTAGGTATGGTTCAAATCGGTCTATAACCTGATATAGCTGCCATATAAACCTATCTTGGGTCTTGACTTCTTGAGCCTCTAGCGTGCGCAATTCTTATCCGATTGAAATGAAATTTTGCCCGACGTGTTTTGTTATGCTACCCAACAACTGTGCCAAGTATGGTTCAAATCTGTCCATAACCTGATATAGCTGCCATATAAACCGATCTTAGGTCTTGACTTCTTAAGCCTCTAGAGGGCACAATTCTTATCCGATTTGAATGAATTTTTCCACGAAGTATTTCGTTATGATATCCAACAACTGTGTCAAATAAGGTTCAAAGCGGTTCATAACCTGATATAGCTGCCATATAAATCGATCTGTGATCTTGACTTCTTGACCCCTAGAGGTCGCAATTATTATCCGATATGCCTGAAATTTTGTACGACGGATCCTCTTATGACCATCAACAAACGTGTTTATTATGGTCTGAATCGGTCTATAGCCCGATACAGATCCCATATAAATCGTTCTCTCTATTTTACTTCGTGAGCCCCAATGGGCGCAATTCTTATACGAATTGGCTGAAATTTTACACAGGTCTCCAACATATAATTTAACTGTGGTCCGAACCGGACCATATCTTGATATCGTTTTAATAGCAGAGCAACTCTTTTCTTATATCCTTTTTTGCCTAAGCAGAGATTCCGGGAAAAGATCTCGACAAATGCGATCCATGGTGGAGGGTATATAAGATTCGGCCCGGCCGAACTTAGCACGCTTTTACTTGTTCTAATTTTCATCAACGATGTGTTGGATCAGACATCGAATCCGATCTACTCATTTGCGGATGACAGTAATCTCTGCCATTCGTACTCATTCGACCATAGGCCAAGTCTTCGAGAGATTGAGGACAAGAGGCGGGTTATGGACGATACACTCTGCTAGGATTTGCTGGCCATTTGTGAGTGGGGTCGAATGAATCGAGTAGATTTTAAGGCACGAAAGACTCAGTGCTGCTTGTTGTCATACAAACGATTCGCTAACCCATTACGATGATCTTTGTCTATCAACGGTGTAAATGTTGAGCAATCAGAAGCTCTTGATTTTCTGGGCATGAAAATACAAAGTGATGGCCGTTGGGCTAAACATGTTTTCGAAGTGTCGAAAGAAGCATTCAAGTATTTAGGCTTCCTTAAACGGTGTAAAAATTACTTCACTCCGTTTGATCTTCATAACATCTACACCACTTTCATAAGGCCGAAAATGGAGTACAACTCGCATGTATGGGCTGGAGCTTCAAAATCATCCCTTGAGCTACTGGACCGTGTACAGAGGAGAGCGATGGCGTTGATTGGGTTGGGTTCCGTTTTCTATTTTTGATCCATCTGCAAATATATTGATAGCCGTAAACCTAACTCGACTCTTTAGGCATTCCGTCAGAGGTGGAATCCTAATATATAGTCGGCGGTCTAATGTTTCCGTTCTAACTTGTAAGTCCGTCTGCAGGTCTTTCAATGTACTATCCACTATACGGGTTTGCCTAATTGGAGTTTTCCTAAGTCAGTGAAGCTGTAATAGTCTAAACAGAGTCCTCTCTGCCGACTACTTTATAAACAAATCGATCGGCTGGATTCCTATCATGACCTCTAAGGACCTTGTCGCAGTTGTGCCCAAAGCTTCAGTTATGAATCTCAAGGCAACGCTTTAAACCCTGTCTAGATCGCGCACATGTGTCCCTCGCACCAAATATTATATCCATACTTTAGAACTGGCCTTACCACCGCCGTATACAGCCAGTGCATCAACCTAGGTCGTAGACCCCAATTACTTCATATAAACGTCTGGCACGAGTTTAGAGCCACATAGGCCTTTTCTACCCGGGACTCAAGCTATTTCGTAAGTAATTAGAACGTTTAAGAGGAAATTCGATAGCACTTATGCTTATATCGCTTAAGTGGATTGTAGTTTCACTTATCCGAACTACGCTAAACAAACGCTACCAATTTCGTGCTCTACTCTCCAATACCTATAATATGAGCTCCACATTGACTTGGGGGTGGGGTGATCCCCCAAAACACTTAGCTCTGAAAATATATCACCATTGTGCTCTATTCTCATACATCTGTATATCATTTATTTGAACACCATATTGCCGTTGGCCTCGAAATTGGATATCAAATTCGTTTTCTAATCTCAAATGCTGTCTTGAAGACCCAAACTGTCTTAGTGAGCAAATACCTCCCCTTTAGGGGTTATTATGGTGGTGGGACGTCCCCTAGACAGTTTGTCCCGAATGTTGTTATCAGATCCTTTGTCTACTCCCAATTATCCCACATATTTCCATAGTCAGCAAACAATAACCGGATTGGTGGTTTTTTTGGGGGACTCCATGACTTGGATCTTGAACATATATATCAGATTTGTATTCTTCTCTCAAATGCCTCCTATTTGAGCCCCATATTGCAATGGTCAGCAAATACTTCCCTTTTGGCGGGCGTTTTTGGGAGGGACGGCCCCCAAACACTTGGCCCCTTATTTAGATATCACATTCATATTCTACACTCAAATACCCCAAGGGGAGGACCCCCAGAAACGTGGTCCCACATTTGGATATCAGATTCGTAGACTTCTCGCAAATATCTTTCATTTGAGTCCCATATTGCCATGGTCGGTAAATATGTCCGATATAGGCTCTTCCTTGAAGAGAAATTTTTCATTTGGCCGCTATGCCATGTCGCCAACATTAGCAGATAACCACCGCTGAAAAAGAAATAAACAACCTGCAAGAAAACCATTAGAAAAAGTTGCGGTTTAAATCACGCGTAATGCACTGCGTGAGTACTGCAGTTGTCAGACCTATAATGCTAAGTGGTGTTGCGGTATGGTGGACGGGGCTTCGAAAATCCAAGTACCGTTTAATACTCGGAGGAATCGGAATCACCTGGCACACTAAACTTAATGCCACACTTAACATCGACGTCGTATGAACCACGGGCTGTATGACGACGCATAGTCAATGGTATCCAAATACAAATACTTTGGCTAGGTCATGTTGTGAGAATGTGTAAAGAAGCTCCTTCGAAGAAGTCCTTTGAGGTACACAGTGTAGTAAACTAGAAACACCTAAACTTCGATAGAAAGATCAAGTGGAGAACGAGATCTTTAAACTAGGTGTCAGAAATTGGAGAAGGAGTTTAGAACATCGAAGCGCTTGGAAATATATTCGTTGTTCGGCTAGTGGAGCAAATGTTTTGCCATAGCAAATTAAAAAAAAAAATAAGAGAAACAAGTAAAAGCGTGCTAAGTTCGTCCGGGCCGAATCTTATATACCCTCCACTATGGATCGCATTTGTCGAATTCTTTTCCCGGACAAAAAAATGAAAAAAGAAAAGATTTTCTCTGCTATTAGAGCGATATTAAGATATGATCCGGTTCGGACCACAATTAAATCATATGTTGGAGACCTGTGTAAAATTTCACCCAATTCGAATAAGAATTGCGCCCTTTGGGGGCTCAAGAAATAAAATAGAGAGATCGATTTATATGGAAGCTGTATCAGGCTATAGACCCATTTAGACCATAATAAATACGTATGTTAATGGTCATGAGAGGATCTGTCGTACTATTTCAGGCAAATCGGATAATAATTGCGACCTCTGGAGGCTCAAGAAGTCAAGATTCAAGATCGGTTTATATGACAGCTATATCAGGTTATGAACCGATTTGAACCTTACTTGGCACAGTTGTTGGATATCATAACAAAATAGTTCGTGTAAAATTTCATTCCAATCGGATTAGAATTGCGCTCTCTAGTGACTCAAGAAGTCAAGATTCATGATCGGTTTAATGACAGCTATATCAGATTATGGACCGATTTGAACCATACTTGGTACATTTGTTGCATATCATATCAAAGCACGTCGTGCAAAATTTCATTCCAATCTGATAAGAATTGCGCCCTCTAGAGGCACAAGAAGTCAAGACCCAAGATCGGTTTATATGGAACGATATGGCCCATTTACAATCCCAACTGACCTACACTAATAAGAAGTATTTCTGCAAAATGTAAAGCGGCTAGCTTTACTTCTTCGAAAGTTAGCGTGTTTTCGACAGACAGACGGACGGACATGGCTAGATAGACATCAAATGTCACGACGATGAAGAATGACGAAATTATACTAATTTCGTCATTCTTCATCGTCATCCATCCTATGGTGGAAGGTATAAAAAGAGGACTACCGACGGGCATTTGGATAGAATAAGACGTCGTGGATAAGGAACTGCACGTTTGGTTGCCTACCATAGCGGAGTGGTAAATAGGATGTGTTAGATTTCCAGACTTAAACATGTTAACAGAGAGATTGGAGATGGTGAATTGAATGGGGTATCTATTGCAAAGGCAGACCCCCGTAGCGAAGAGGTTAGCAAATCCGCCTATGATGCTGAAAGCCTGTGTTCGAATTCTGGCGACTACATACTAAATTTCTGTCAAATCAGCAAAAAGTAAAGCTTCTAGAAACCGAAGAAGGATGATCAAGCGGCCGGTTTACATGGTAGCTGTAACAGGTTGTAGACCGATTCGGACCGTACTTGTAACACAGTTGTTACAAGTACAGAACCCCACATGTAAATTTCAGCAAAATCGGACAAATATGGCGGCTTGTTAGGGCTCAAGAAGTCAAATCGGGAGATAGGTTTATATGGGAGCTATATCAGGTAGTAGACCGATTTGGAGCGTACTTGGCATAGTTATTGGAAGTCATAACGGGGCGAGAGCAGATTACGAATCTGGCATACAAAATTTGATCGAAGTATAGGGGGCCATACCAACCGACAATACCACACCAAATGGCCATATGACCCATTATGACTATATGGGACTCGGTTTGTTTGTTTGTTCCGTAAATTCAAAATCGGCTGAACGAATTTTCTTAAAATTTTCACGGACTGAGTAGGTTTGTCTAGAGAGAAACATATAGTTTTAGATATCGGATGGAGGCGGACTCTCCCCCTTATCCCAAAAACGCCACCCAAAACCAAAAGTGAACCGATATGCACAATATGGGTACCAAATGAAAGGTATTGGAGGCTAGAGAACGAATATCGTATTAAAGTTTGGGTCCAAGTACCCAGCGGTCCGCCCCAAGCCCAAAACTCCTCTAAACAGATATATTCGAAGTTCATGTCAATATGGGACTCAAATGAAAATTATTAGGCAGTAGATTACAAATATGGTATTAAACATTAGGTCCAAGTAATGGGAGATCGCCCACCCCCAATTACTTCCAAATGGGCATATTAGCCGACCATGGCTATATGGGACTCAAATTAAAGGTATTAGGGAGTAGATAACGAATATGACATTAAAATTTGCGTTCAAGTCTAGGTGGCGCTTTCCTCCTAAAGAAACGTCAAATGGGTTATTTGACCCATTATGACAATATGGGACTCAAATGAAAGGTATTTGAGAGTAGAAAACGAATTTGATATCCACTTTTGGAGCCAAGTGTTTTGGGGTACGCCCTAAAGCACCCCTTAAACTGAACTTCATTTCCGTTGGGAATAAAGAACGAATTTGATATCTGTTTTTAGGCAAAGTGCCGGTGGCCGCCCCAGCTCCAAAACGCCTTCCAAACGGTTCATATTTATCGGCCATGGCAATATGGGGCTCAAATTAAAGGGATTTGGAAAAGCAGCATGAATTTGATATCCATATTTAAGTCGGAATGTCTGAGGTGCCATCGCTCCCCTAATGAGAACATTACCACCAGTAATCGAGAAGGGGCAAATTCTCACACATCAATGAGTGTTTCCGATTCAAGCTTAAACTCAATGAGAAGGGACTTTTTTTATAGCCGAATCCGAACGGCGTCCCACAGTGCGACACCGCTTTGGGAAAAATTAAATTACCTTGCATATACCTCGCAAATGTCGCCAACATTAAGAGTGGATAAACACCGCTTTGTCCGATGTTCTCGCCAGGATTCGAACGCGTTTAGCGTCATAGGCCACAATGGCATGAATTCGATATCCGCATTCAGGGCGAAGTGTCCCCAACCTAAAAAGTTAGGGATAGATTGAAGAGCACAAAAGGGGTTATCTAACAAAATATAAGAGTTAACTGAGCCTTAAGAACCCTAAGAACAAACCGAAAAACCAAATAAAGTTACACAAATTATATCTTTTTTTATGTTATACAAGAAAAACATCAGTGTCTCTAATTAGCTAACCGAACAAACAAACTCAGCAACTATTTTCATGTATATTTTCCTATATATACACGTTTCTTATCATCAAATATTGGATCCCTGATGAAAAATAATGTTTTTATCATTTTCTTTTATTCAATTGGAAAAAAACCCAACTTTAAGAAAACAAATCTAATTTCACCATATTTTCCAAATGTTAGGAGTCATATTTTTCGCCTATCCTCCTCACTAATACAAACCAGCTGCCAGATGGTTAGAAGACTGAATTCTATTTAAAAATAAATGCCATGCAAAAAGGTTTTATAACACCGAACGAAACCGTAGACAACAAATCACCGCAATGTCAATTAAATTTGACAAGGATATTTATTTTGTGATCATAAACAAACCCCTTGGGTGATTTTTGTTTTGCGCCAACGAACGACAAGACCAACAAAAAAAAAAACAACATTTCTCAAGTGAAAACGTTTTTGGCGTGGAATTTTTAATAGCTTCATTTCCCGCGTACACGAAGAAAAAAAAACAACAAATGAAGGATGCAATAAAACGAAAAAATAGAGAACATTTGTACTTGGCCCCATAAAATAGCGAACTTGTGGAACCCCAAAGGAATGACCGAGAAAAGTGGAAATTGTATGCATATCAATGAGATTTGAAACGATATTGCAGCAAGCAATTTTATTTTGACCATAAAAGAAAGAGGAACAGCTGGGACGGTGGGGTGGTAGGCGGGGAGGCTAAAGTGTTTTCAAACACCAAGCAGCAAAGGCCTATTATTTAAAATTTTCAATTAAGGTTGTTGTAGGGCCATGATATTTGATATTTTTATACGGCAGCATTTAAAGCACAGAATTTTATTTATTTACTACAGAAGATTGGGTATGTATTTTAAAATGAAGGTATGGCAGCCTCTATTGCACTGCTTGAAAAATGAAAAAAAATTCAATCGAAATATTCAGCAATAGTATATTCAGAAGGAAAGTGAGGAAGGTAGGATAACCGTCCGTCATCGTTAAAATCAGTAATGCTATCTGAGCACACCCATTAGCATATTGAAATATACCAAAAATAGCTCGTCTATAGAATGCCCATGTGTCGGGTATTTTTATACCCCCGACCATAGGATAGGGGGTATATTCATTTAGTCATTCCGTTTGCGACACATCGAAACAACCATTTCCGACCCTACAAAGTATATTATATGTCGGATCGTCGTAAAATTCCAAGGCGATTTGACAATGTCCCTGTATCTGTCCGTCCGTCTGTTGTAATCACTCTACAGCCTTTAAAACTTACGATACTGAGCTGACAGATACGTCTTTTTGCTGCACGCAGGTTAAGTTCTTGAACGGGCCAAATAGGACCATATTCGGATATAGCTGCTATATAGACCGATTTGCCGATAAAGGGCCTGAAGTCCACAAAAGCTATATATATTACCTGATTATGCAGAAATTTTAAACAGTGAGTTATTTGAAGCCTCCCGATATCCGACGTAAATATGGTTCAGATCGGACTATATTAAGATATAGATGCCATATTCACCGATCTGCTGGTTAAGGGTCTAATGCCCATAAAAAATATATATATAACCCGAATTTTCTGAAATTTGGAACAGTGAGTTATTGTATTTTAAGCCTCCCGACATCCGACCTAAATATGGTTCAGATCGGACTATACTAAGCTATAGCTTCATATAGACAGATCTGCCAGTTAAGAATCTAAGGCCCATAAAAGCTTTTTCATATCCTCCACCGAAGCGCAGAGGGTAGCATGTCCGCCTATGACGCTGAACGCTTGGGTTCGAATCCTGTCGAGACCATCAGAAAACATTTTCAGCGGTGGTTTTCCCCTCCTAATGCTGGCAACATTTGGTGTCGAACTGCGGCACGCCGTTCGAACTCGGCTATAAAAAGGAGGCCCCTTATAATTGAGCTTAAACTTGAATCGGACTGCACTCATTGATATGTGAGAAGTTTGCCGCTGTTCCTTAGTGGAATGTTCATGTACAAAATTTACAAAAAATTTTTGTGTTTTATTATACCCTCCACCATAGGATGGGGGGTATACTAATTTCGTCATTCTGTTTGTAACTACTCGAAATATTCGTCTGAGACCCCATAAAGTATATATATTCTTGATCGTCGCGACATTTTATGTCGATCTAGCTGCCATATAAACCGATCTAGGGTCTTGACTTCTTGAGCCTCTACAGTGCGGAATTCTTATCCGATTGGAATGAAATTTTGCACGACGTGTTTTGGTATGATATTCAACAACTGTGTCGAGTATGGTTCAAATCGGTCAATAACCTGATATAGCTGCCACATAAACCGATCTTGGGTCTTGACTTCTTGAGCATCTAGAGTGCGCAATTCTTATCCGATTGGAATGAAATTTTGCACGACGTGTTTTGGTATGATATTCAACAACTGTGTCGAGTATATTTCTAATCGGTCTATCTTTTGATATAGCTGCCATATAAACCGATCTTGGGTCTTGACTTCTTGAGCCTCTAGAGTGCGCAATTCTTATCCGATTGGACTGAAATTTTGCACGAGCTTCTGGAGGGCACAATTCGTATCCGATTTGAATGAATTTTTGCACGAAATTTTGCATGAAGTGTTTTGGTTTGACCATCAACAACTGCGCCAAGTATAGCCCAAATCGGTTCACAATCTGATATAGCTCCAATATAAACCGATCTCCCGATTATACTTCTGGTGCCTCTAGAGGGCGCAATTATTATCCGATTTTTCTGAAATTTTGCACCAAGTGTTTCAGCTTAACTTCCAACAACTCTGATACGTATGGTCCAACTCGGTTCATAACCCGATATAGCTGCCATATAAACCGATCTTGGATCATGACTTCTTGAACCTCAAGAGGACGCGATGCTTTCCGATTTGGCTGAAATTTTGCACCAAGTGTTTTATTTCGACTCCCAACAACTCTGTCAAGTATGGTCCAAAAGGGTTCATAATCTGATATAGCTGCCATATAAACCCATTTCGGATATTGACTTCTTGAACCTCAAGAGGGCGCAATGCTTTCCGATTTGGCTGTAATTTTGAACCGAGTGTTTTATTTGGAATTTCAACAACTCTGCCAAGTATGGTCCAAATCGGTTCATAATCTGACATAGCTGCCATATAAACCAATCTGGGATCTTGATTTCTTGAACCTCAAGAGGGCGCAATTATTATCCGATTTTTCTGAAATTTTGCATGAAGTGTTTTGGTTTGACCATCAAAAACTGCGCCATGTATGGCCCAAATCGGTTCACAATCTGTTATAGCTCCAATATAAACCGATCTCCCGATTATACTTCTTGTGCCTCTAGAGGGAGCAATTCTTGTCCGATTTGGCTGAAATTTTGTACAAGTATGGCCCCAATCGGTTCAAAACTTGGAAAAGTTGAAATAGCATAGCAATTCTTACCCATTATCCTTTGTTTATCTATAAACAGATATCGGCTCAAGAGCTCGGCAAATGCGATCCATGGTGGAGGGTATAAAAGATTCGACCCGGCCGAACTTGGCACGCTTTTGCTTGTTATTATTTTGTTTAGCTATGATTTTCCTCCTCATCAGGGCGGTATATTTCTAGTCTAATGAGTTTTAAATTTCAAATTTGCGTGTTGGAGATTTTTTCTGTTTTTTTGCACGAAATCATGATAAAAAATTTGGTCCACAAAGCCGTTAGTTTTTATGCTATACACGAAAGAAACGAAAATTTAAATCAAATGCAAATGTGTAGAGCATTAATTTTTTATCACGACCCACTTGGCATGTCGAGTGTAAGAGAATATCTGAGTTTGATACCCAAACAATGTATTTTTGATGATGAATGAAATCAAGTACAGCATACGTTCTTTCATAGAGTTAGAAATTTTTAATTTCCTTTTTGATGAATTGCGCTGCTCTTGGCATAAAATAGTTTTTTTTCCCTCTTTTTTTGTAGATGTGCAGTGCATTTAAGGCGTAGAGATTACACAAAGGACAACAGTGCGATGCAGTTGAAGAAAGTGGACTTATTTATATGGTTATCAGATATTCAATGGAAAAAGTAGAAAATATATTAAGTTTGAGTTTGTATGAAAATTCACGGTGGGAGTTACCATGTTAAGTTTGTGTCACGGCGATATCAAAAGGTGGACCTTCATAAATCGTATTAAGCATGCATATTGGGGTTGGTTATATAACTTACCGCTCCCACTTGCTTACAATGAAATGAATGATTTCTTCTTGGTACTTTTTTTCCTATTGCTATGTGGGTACTTTTATTCCAACTACTGGGAACTTTAATTCCTACTACTATGTCAACAAAAATGAAGTAGATCGGCGAATATAACTCGCTTTTGTCGAGGGTCACCTAAGTCGAACACGTCTAAGTCAATAAAAAACAAAAACAATCGCATTAAGTTCGGCCGTGCCGATCTTACACCCAAGCAAAAATAAGTTAGACTCGCGAGAGCAAGTGAGTTGCTGCTCTTGGAGATTTTCCAAGCATCGTGCTTTCAAACGAGCAATTTTTTTATAATTGCAAATTTGCCATTCCATTAAGGAACAGGGTCAAACTTCTCGCATATCAATGAGTGCTGCTAGATTCAAGTTCAAGCTTTGTGCTAAGGGACCTCCTTTTCGTAGGAGAGTCCGAACGGCGTGCCGCAGAGCGACACCTCATTGAGGAGATGATTAACATGAAATAGCAAAGGGTTCACCAATAGGGACTTAACAACTTTGAATATAATTTGAACCCAATATTACACTAATCGATCTGTCATTATCCCTTTATTCATCATGGTGAAGTACACGAACGAACAACGTCTGCAAATCATAAAAATTTACTACAAAAACTCGAGGTCGGTGAATGCACTCGATGATGGGTGGTGCGATTTAAACTAAATTTTGTGTGCTCTTTTATAGTGACCTTAAATCAAATTTTGGATGGTGTACCTGGGGGCCGCCCCACCCCTAAAATACACAAAATCTATATGAGCATCAAACGAAAGGTATTTAAAAGTATAGTACGAACATGGTATACAAATTTCAGCCTAAGTGTTCGCGAATTAGGCTGACATTTTTATGCCAAGTTCGTACTCTACTCTTAAATACCTTTCATTTGATACCCATATTGCCACCATCGGTAAAGATGTCCGTTCGGGTGGGTTTTGGGAGGGGCATCCCCCAGGTTATTTAACACTAAATTTTTTTTTGCAATTTTTTGGGGTGCCATAATTTGGCATACAAAATTTCGCTTAAATCGGTGCACCCATCTCTGAGATCTGGCGTTTGAGGTATGGGGAAGGGTCCGTCCAAAAGCAGGCCCGGTTCAGCTAGTATATATATAAGCAATGCGTTTTAATGTTTTCAATAGAAACAATGACAGGATTATTGAACGAAATTGCTTCAGTTGTGGGGAGATTTTTTTCAAGCACAGTCAAAAATCGCGTTAAAAGTTAGTTCCCTTATAAAATGAGTTTTTGTTAAAACTAAACTTTCATATTCAACTGACATTTTCAACCTTCTTTATTCAATCGCTTCCACAGCATTTGTCCTCTTCATATTTACATTTTAATACATGTCCATAATACATTTTAAGCATTTAGATTTCACGCTCCCAGCCAATGCGTATAAAATACAATTTATTGTTTTCCAAAGAATGTTAAGTTCATTTGCAACAACAATGTCACAGATATTGCCCCTTCTTTGTTTATTTGTTTGCGAAGCATTCACAACTGGTACTTGTGTTAGTGCGTTAGTATGTATGTATGACAATGTCCTTTAGGTGCAAATGACTGCAACTCTTGGGGGAATTGCATGCTCATGTAGAGTATGCGCCAGGCAAAGTATACACGATAACAGAATCAGCACATATGCAAAGTGCGTGTCCTCAAATGCGATGGTAAGTATGTCACAACTGCATGCTAGAAACTCATGTACAAGAAAGAACTTAACAGAAAAATGGCTCTTTCATGTAATTGCAAGCATACAGCTATGATCTGTGCAATAGCACAACTTAAATATCTTAAATATTTGGTCTTTATAGCCTATCGTGGTTATCCTCTCCTAATGTGAGAAACTGGGCCATGGAAAAAATTCTACCCAAAGAAGCGTCACACTGCGGCACACAGTTCTGCTTTAAAATAGCTTAAAACTTGAATCGGACAACACTAATTGATAAATGATATGTCCCTGTTCCTTAATGGAATATTTTAGGTAAAATTTGCATTTCCCATCTATATATTTCCTATCTATTTTCTACATATATACAAATGAATTTGTGTTTCTTTGTTTGGTTTATTTATTTATGGGTATGTAAGTTTGTTTGTTCCTTGTAGACCCCTTTTCAAAGGGGAGCGGACCCTCCCCTTACCCTAATTTTCAGAAACGCCAGACGTCGGAGATGGGTGGTGCGATTTAAGCGAAACTTTGTTTGTTCATTTATAATAACCTAAAACCAAAAAATCGGTATCCAAATTTTGGGTCGGGAACCTAAGGGGACAACCCCACTCCAAAACTCACGAAATATATATTTATAGACCAATCATGACAATATGGGATTTAAATGAAAGGTATTTGAGTGTAGAAAATGAATCATGTATCCAATTTTGGAAATGAGTGTTTTGGGGAACGCCCACCCCTAAAAAACCCCCCAAATCGGACGTATGTCAATATGGGACTCAAATGAAATGTATTTGGCAATAGAGCATGAAATGGATGCTCACTTTTGATACTATGTCCATCGGGGTCCACCCCAACCCTAAAACACCCCCCCAACAGAACTTACATATTTACCGACCATGGCAATATGGAACAATATGGAATGAAAGATATTTCAGAGTAGACTACACATCTGCTATTTTTCAGGACCAAGACTCTGTTTAGCCGCCCCACTCCATAAACAACCCCCTTCCCCCCTCCACTCCTTATGGAGCTCAAATAAAATCGTGCTCTAGATCGATGCTGATATTATTTCAGGGTCCGTCCCCTAAACTCTCTTCAAACCGGCCATACTTGCCTACTATGGCAATAAGGGGCTCAAATAATAGGTATTTGATAGAAGAAAACAAATTTGATATCCAATTTGGGAAGTTGTCTCATCCCATAAACTCTTCCTAAACCAATGGCAATTGGGGCTCAAATGAAAGGAATTTGAGAGTAGAGCACGATGCCGATATTTTTTTTCAGGAATAAGTGTGTGGGCGGTCGCCCCACCCTATATACACCTCAAGGTGGACATATTTGTGGATTTTAGCAAAAAGAGGCTCAACTCTGATATCTGTTTAATAGCCAAGTGTTTCAGGGACGCCTTATCTCATAAATTTCTCCTGAGCCTGACATATTGGGTTGCCTAAAAAGTAATTTCGGATTTTTAAAAGAAAGTAAAAGAAAGTTAATAAAACTTAGAATGAAATTTAATCAAATATACAATTGCCATTTTGTTCGATAACCTTTTGCCATCTTCCTGGCAAATTTAGTATTCCACGCTCATAGAACTTCTGGCCTTTATCTGCAAAAAACTGAACCAAGTGCGATTTTATAGCCTCATCATTGCCGAAAGTTTTACCATTTAAGGAGTTCTGCAAAGATCGAAATAAATGGTAGTCTGATGGTGCAAGGTCAGGGCTATATGGTGGATGCATCAAAAGTTCCCAGCCAAGCTCACTCAGTTTTTGGCGAGTGAGCGTTGTCCTGGTGGAATATGACACCTTTACGATTGACCAATTCTGGTCGCTTCTCCTTGATGGCTGTATTCAATCTGTCCAATTGTTGACAGTAAACATCCGAATTAATCGTTTGGTTCCTTGGAAGCAGCTCAAAATATACCACACCCTTCCAATTGCACCAAACAGACAGCATAACCTTCTTTTGGTTGATATCAGTATTTGAAGTGGTTTGAGCTGGTTCACCATGCTTGGACCATGATCGTTTTCGACTAACGTTGTTGTAAACAATCCATTTTTCATCTCCAGTTATGATTCGTTTTAAAAACGGATCGAATTCATTGCGTTTAAGGTGCATATCACAAGCGTTGATTCGGTTTGTTAAATGAATTTCTTTCAATACATGTGGTACCCATATTAAAATTGACGCCAAACAAACAAATGTAAACAAAATTTCGCGCACCCAATACATACCGACTATAGCAGTATGTAGCTCAAGTCTGTTTTGTGGGAGTAAAGTATGAATCTGGTATCCACATTCTGGGCCAAGGGTTTGGCTACTCCAGTCCACCACCAAAACCAAGAGAATGAAGTAGATCTAACATCCAAACTTTAATAGGTGCGTCCTCCCCATTCCCTATTTTCAAAAAATCCAAATTTCGGAGATGGGTGGGTTGATTTAAGCGAAATTTGTTGGAGAGGTCACCGAAGGCCAGAGGTCATCATGTTCGCCTATAACTCTGAATCATGGCGAGAACATCATTAAAATTTCAGCGGTGGTTATCTCCTCCTAATGCTGGCAACATCTGGGAGGTACTGTACCATTTGGTATAGCAGCCATGTAAAAACTTCTCCACAAAGAGGTGACGCACCGCCGTTCGGACTAGGCTATAAATAGGAGGGCTGTTATCATTGAGCTTAAACTTGAATCGGACAGCACTCATTGATATGTGAGGAGTTTGCTCCTGATCCTTAATGGAATGTTCATGGGAAAATTTGCATTTGCTTAATAACTCAAAAACAAAAATTTGGTATCCTCATTTTGGCTGCCATACCTAAGGGGAACGCCCCACCTCCAATGCCCGCCAAATGAAAATATAGACCAATAATGACAATACAGGGTTCAAATGAAAGGTATTTGAGACTAGAGCACGAATCACCCCAAAGATATACACGCACCGGATATATTTTCCGACCATAGCAATATAAGGGTCAAATGAAAGGTATTTGGGAGAAGAGCACCAAAATGATATCGACATTCTGGTGTGAAATATCCAAAACTGCCGTACCAGCACCCCTGTTTTGGGGTGGGATTTGACTGAAATTTTGCACGCAGTGTTTTGGTATCACTTCTAACAACTGTGTTAAGTATGATTCAAATCGGTTCATAATCTGGTATAGCTGTCTTATAAACCGATTTGGTATCTTGACTTCTTAAGCCAATAGAGCGGGCAATTCTCATCCGATTTGGCTGAAATGTTGCATGAGGTGTTTTGTTATTTCTTCCAATAACCGTGCTATGTATGGCGCAAATCGGAACATAAACTGATATAGCTGCCATATAAACCGATCTGGGATCTTGACTTCTTGAGCCCCTTGAGGGCGCAATTCTTATCCGATTTGGCAGAAATTTTGTACAATGGATTCTATTATGACCTTCAACATACGTGTTTAATGTGGTCAGTTTGATAAATAGCATGATACAGCTCCCATATAAACCTTTCTCCCGATTTTGTTTCTTGAGCCCCTGAGCCCCTGAGCCCCTTGAGCCTCTACTAGGTGCAATTCTTATCCGAATGGACTGAAATATTACACGGTGACTTCTACAATGTTCAGCATTCATGTACCGTCCGAATCGGACTATCTTATATGTATATAAAAATCATTTTGTGTTTGTTTGTTTGTATGTTTGTGTGTTCCTTATAGACTCAGAAACGGCTGAACCGATTTTCTTGAAATTTTCACAGATTGTGCATAATGACCTCGTGGTGAAAATAGGGTACTATATATTTTAATATCTGAAGGGGGGGCGGTCACTCCCCCTTACCCTAATTTTTAGAAACGCCAGATCTCGGAGATGGGTGGTGCGATTTAAGCGAAATTTTATTCGCTCTCATATAGTACCCTGAAAATAAAAATTTGGTATCCAAATTTCCGATGGGGTAGCTAGGGGGGCCGCCCCATCCTAAAACCTACCAAACATATATTTAGACCAAACACGACAATATGGAACTCAAATGAAAGGTATTTAGGATAAGAAAACGTATCTGATATTCAATTGTCGGACCAAGTGTTAGGGGGACCACCCCAACATCCAAAACACCCCTAAATCGAACATATTTACCGACCATGGTAATATGGGACTCAAATGAAGGGTATTTGCGAGAATAATACGAATCTGATATCCAAATGTGGGACCACGTTTCTGGGGGTCCACCCCTTCCCCAAAACACCCCCCAAACTGGCCTTATTTACTGACCATGGAAATATGGGGCTTAAATAAAAGGTATTTCAATGTAGAATACGAATCTGAGATCCAAATATGAGACCAAGTGTTTGGGGGGCCGCCTCTCCCCAAAAACATCCCCCAAAGGGGACAAATTTACGAGCATAGCAAAATGGGGCTCAAATGAAAGGTCTTTGGGAGTAAAGCACGAATTTGATATCAATATTCGGGAAAAGTGTCTATGGGTCCACCACACCCCCACAACCCCACCCAAATAGTAAGTATTTGCTGACTATTGCAATATGAGACTCAAATAAGAGGGTTTTTAAAGTGGAACACGAATCCGATAATATTTTCAAGGCCAACTCACTGAGTGCCCGCCCATCCCCCAAAATACCCCCAAGCCGGTCATGTTTGCCGACTATGGTAATATGTGGCTCAAAAGGTATGTGGGAGTAGACCACGTATCTGATAGCAACATTTGGGGCCAACTGTCTAGCGGAAGTCCCACCACCATAACAAACCCCAAAGCGGACATATTTGCTGACTTTTGCAACAAGGAGTTAAAATGAGATTAGAAAACTAATTTGATATCCAATTTTGATGGCAATGGCAATATGGGGTAAAAATAAATGATATTTAGATATATAAGAATAGAGCACGTTGCTGATATATTTTCCGGGCTTAGTGTTTGGGGGACCACCCCAATCCCCAAAACACCTCTAAATCGAGCATATTTACCGACCATGTCAATGTGGAGCTTAAACGAAAGGTATTGAAGGGTAGAGCAAGAATTGATACCCATTTTCGGGACCAATTTTCTGGGGGTCTACCCCTTTCCCAAAATACCCCACAAACAGCAATTTTTTAGTGACCATCGCAATATGGGGCTCAAATAAAGGTATTTGGGAGTAGAATACGAATTTGATATCCAAATGTAGGACCATGTATTTAGGGCATCACCCCTTTCCCAAAACACCCCCAAAGGGAAAACATTCTTCGGCCATGCCAATATGTGGCTCAAATGAAAGGTATTTGAGATTAGAAAACGATTTTGAAAACCTATTTTGGGGCCATGTGTTTGGGGGACGCCTCATCCTGTAAACTCCTCTTAAAACAATGGCAATATGGGGCTTAAATAAGAGCACGATGCTGATTTTTTTCCAGGGCCAAGTATCTGGGGGACCTTCTCCCCGTCCCCACTAAATCAGACATCATGAGAATATCGGGATGAATGAAATGATGTATTTTAAGAATGGAGTTCACATTACATCTAAACTTAAATTCGTAGACCAATGAAGATCATATGGGATTCAGATAAAGGCACTTATATTGTTAAACTGTTAGTCAAGTTAGCATGGTATTTCACTAAAAGATCTTTAATTGTCGAAAATAAATATTTCAAGGAAACTTTTGTCCCATATAAAGTAAATAAGGCGCCGTGAAGCGGGCCCGGGTCAGCTATTAACTTTATATAGCTCCAATAGCATAACAGTTCTTATTCAATGTAATTTGTTTGCCTAAAAAGAGATACCGCGCATAGAACTCGATAAATGCGATACATGGTGGAGGGTATATAAGATTCGGCCCGGCCGAACTTAGCACGCTCTTACTTGTTATTTATTGTAACATAGTTTATTTATTGAGAACCTACTTTAGTCGGATTTATTATATAACAATAAATCTATACTCTAATTATAAGATTATTATCTTGTTGTGTAGACAATAAATCCATAAATAAAATAAAAAAATAAATAGTATCGATAAAATTGATATTTGTTATTAAAACAATCAAAAATATCGAATGTTACGATTATCGATAGTTTTCCAGCTTTAATTCTTGTTCGTTTTGACAATCTAAATCGATCTAGCCCTTTCCGTCTGTCGAAAGCTCGCTAACTTTCGGAGGAATAAAGCTAGGCGCTTGAAACTTCACATGTTTACTTGCCATAAGTGTGAGTGGGTTGTGTCATTATAAATGGGTCAAATCGGTCCATGTTTTGATATAGTTGCCATATAAATCGATCCTGGATCTTGAATTCTTCATCCTCTAGAGAGCACAAATACAAGACACCTGACCATAGGTTTTCTCATGTTTTCAAACATTGAAAGAAAAACTCGTAAACGGGTTTCTAAGAATTCCAAGCAGTGCTGTTAGGCAAAAAATTCTGTTCTCCCTCTTATTCATCATGTGTAACGTCCAAATGTTTGTAAATAATCTTGAGAATATGAAATAAAAATGTATGCAAATAAATGCAAAATTACACATAAAATAAACAGCAACACACACACACACACACATTAACAGTCAATGTATAGAATTTATTTTTATTTATCTACAACTTTGTTATTCTTTGCTTTGACAAATATTTTGCTGCAATTCAATTGTGCCATATTAAAAATAAAGATTTATTATGAGATATAAGCACATCAGGAGGTTTTCTCTTACTACAAGTTTTGAATTTACAAAAAACGCCCCTAGAGAGAGTATATGACAGCTGCCCCGAGATTTTAATGCGAAGATAGGGAAGGAAGACATTTTTTGAAGGAAAGTCGAAAAGTTTAGCCTCCACGAGAAAACGTCCGGTAATGGGTTGAGGCTGATAGATTTCACTGCGGCAAAGAACATGGTAGTTAGTAGCACCAGATTTCAACATAAAAATATTCACAAAGCCACATGGTTGTCACCCGATCAAAACACGAAGAACCAAATTGATCACGTTGTGATAGATGGAAGGCATTCATCTAGCGATCCACGGAGCGAATATAGATAGATTCGGATCATTACCTTGTTGCAGCAAAGGTTCGCACCCGTTTGAACATGACGAGGAAAGTACGAACTGACACTGCACGGAAGCTGGACATTGAAAAGATACAAACACAATAGATGGCAGCGGCATACTCCACTCGACTGACCCAACTGCTTGATGAAAGCACTCCTTGCCCCGATCATAAAATGGCGCAGTGGCAAACTATTGCCCACTCCATGGAAAATGCCGCGAAATCCGTACTTGGGTACCGGAAGCCTCCTCCAAGAAACCCATGGTACGACCAAGAGTTTCGAGATGTTACTGAAGCCAAGAATGCGGCATATAGAGCAACCCTGCAATCAGATTGCAGGAGTGGTATCGGGAGAAAAGGAGGGAGGAGAAACGTCTATTCCGCAGAAAGATAAAGGAAGTGGAAAGATGTGAGTGTAAGCGAAGTCAGATGTGCAGGAGTCAGAATGTCCGGATATTCTACCAAAGCATTAGACACCAAACCGATGGCTTTGGTGCAGGCACATTCTCCTACAGAGACAAAGAAGGAAATCTGGTAACTAAAACAGATAGAATGCTGAGGATATGGAAAGAACATTTTATCCAACTGCTAGTGTCCGATGTTGGCGGCGAAGAGGATACCGCAGAACCAATCCCTGATGATGGTATAGAATGTTTACCTCCTAGTCAGAATGAGGTCCAAGCAGCAGTGACCCGACTAAAGAACAACAAGGCAGCAGGAGCCGACGGATTACCCGCTGAACTATTTAAGACCGGAGGCGACACGCTGATAAGGCGTATGCATCAGCTTATCTGCGCAATCTGGCTAGAAGAACGCATACCCGTTGATTGGAACCTCAGCATACTATGTCCCGTACACAAGAAAGGAGACAAGACGGAATGTGCCAACTACAGAGGAATAGGTTTCCTCCCCATCGCATACTAGATACTCTCGAGCGTACTGTGTGAAAGATTAAAACCTAAAGTCAATGAGATAATTGGGCCCTATCAATGCGGCTTTAGACCTGGTAAATCCACCCTAGACCAAATATTCACACTGCGCCTAATCCTGGGAAAGACCCGAGAAGGAAAAAATCAACACCTACTACCTCTTTGTTGACTACAAAGACGCTTTCGATACCCTTTTACGTTCAAAGGTATTTCAAGCCATGTCTGAGTTTGGTATCCCTGCAAAATTATAAAGACTCTGCAGGATGACGCTTGCTGATACGCGTTCCTCAGTAAGAATAGGACAGAATCTCTCCGAACCATTTAAAACCAAACGAGGTTTCAGACAAGGAGACAGCCTATCGAGTGATCTCTTTAACATCCTGCTGAAGAAGATTATACGAGATGCTGATGTGAATCGATAAGGCACACTAATCACAAGAGAACGCATGCTACTCGCCCATGCTGACGACATCGATATCATAGGTCGGTCACCGGAAGTAGTAACTGCAGCCTTTGAAAGAATCGAAAGAGAGTCAGTGAAAATGGGTCTGGCAGTAAATGGAGATAAGACGAAATGGATGGTCTCCACTCCCAAAAAGCCTTGTACAACCGAGCAGCTAAAGATCATGGAGAAAGTTGGGAATCACAACTTTGAGATAGTCAGTAACTTTATCTACCTCGGCACCGCCGTAACCACAACTAATGACACCAGTTTTGAGATTAAGCGAAGAATAATACTGGCAAACAGATGCTACTTTGAACTAAGTAAGCAGTTTAAAAACAAGACAACCTCTGGAGAGACGAAGATTACACTATACAAGACATTGATACTACCGGTGCTGTTATATGGTTCTGAAGCATGGGTACTTGTGAAAGCAGATGAGGCAGTGCTTGGAGTATTTGAAAGAAAGATTCTTCGTTAAATATATGGACCAGTTTGCATTTATGAAGAATATAGGCGACGTATAAACCACGAGCTGTATGAGCTGTATAAAGACGGTAGCATTGATACACGCATCAAAATATAATGGCTGCGTTGGCTAAGTCATGTTGTCAGAATGGATGGAGCTCCAGCAAAGAAGTCTTTTGAAGGCAAACACGATGATACACGCAAACCGGGAAGACCAAAAGCCCGATGGAAAGATCAAGTGGTGGGAGACATTTCGAAACTTGGTGTCAGAGATTTTAGAGTGAGCGCAGAAGATCGAGGCGCTTGGAACGCTATTCTACGTTTGGTTAGTGAAACAAATATTCTGTCATAGCCTATGAAAGTAAAGTAAGACTTTTTTTTTGTAGATCAATGTTTAAGCTCATGTCTTTATAGACAAGCCCGCTTAAATGGACGCATTGGAAGACAACATTTATTCATGAGATACCGGCCAAAATGTTGGAAAGAGTATGCCAAAATTCCACTAAGCGGATGGACCATTTGAGGCGCAGTCACGGTCAACTTTTGCATGAAATAATCTTCAAACATTAAATTATATAGACCGTACCATCGATTCAAATAAAGCTTTCATGCATTTTTCTGAATTTAAGACCGTACTATCGATTCAAATAAAGATTTCATGCATTTTTCTGAATTTAATGTCTTATTTTTTGAAAAACTTTACTATAGCTCTTAAAAAATCACCCTTTATATGTACGTTTGTATGTTTTAACAAGTAAAAGCTTGTTAAGTTCGTCCGGGCCAAATCGTGGGAACCCACCACCATGGATTCTGCTAAAAATCCAATTTATGTTTGTTTTTTGTTTGTTCCGGCAGAACCGATTATTTTGAAATTTTCACAAATTGTGTAGGTTGGTCTGGAAGGGGGTCGGACCCTCCCCCTTACCCCGAAAGTACTACCCAAAAATAAAAGTGGACCGATCGGGACAATATGGCACTCAAATGAAAGGTATTCAGGAGTAGAGTACGAGATTTATATTAGAAATTGGGTCCAAGTAACTGGGGGGCCGCCCCAACCCCAAAACCCCCTAAAATAGGTTTTTCTGGGACGATCATCACAATATGGGGTTCAAATGAAAGGTGTTCGTTAGTAGATTCGAATATGGACAGAAACGAGAAATAGGCTTCATAATTTGTAGATTTCGAAAGGGGGCGGACCCTCCCCCGTTACCCAAAAACACCACCCAAAATCCAAAGTGCGCCGATCGGGGCAATATGAGATTCAAATGGAAGGTATTGGAAAATAGAATACGAATATCGTATACAAATTTGGGTCTAAGTACCCATCGGGCCGCCCCAACCCCAAAAGTCCCCTAACAGACATATTGGACGTTCATGTCATTATGGGCCTCAAACGAAAGGTATCCGGGAGTAGATTGCGAATCTGGCATACAAAATCAGTTCGATGTAAAGGGGGTTACCCTACCTACCAAAAATGCTTTAAATTGGCATATGACCCATCATGACTATATGGGACTCGGTTTTTGTTTGTTTGTTCCGTAGCATCAAACACGGCTGAACCGATTTTCCTAAGATTTTCACAGATGGTGTATGTTTGTCTGGAAAGAAACATAGGCTATATAATTTTTAGAAATCGGATGGGGGCGGTCCCTCCTCCTTACCCCAAAAACGAAACCCAAAAGCAAAAGTGAACCGGTGGGCACAATATAAAATCGAAGGTATTGGAAACTAGAAAATGAATATCGTATAAAAATTTTGGTCCAAGTACCCAGCGGGCCGCCCAAGCCCCAAAATTCCTCTATACAGATATATTCGGCGTTCCTATCAATATGGGACTCAAATGAAAAGTAATTGGCATTAGATTACAAATATGACATAAAAAATTCGCCCCACCCCCAAATACCCCAAAATAGACATATTAGCCGACCATGGCTATATGAGACTCAAATAAAAGGTATTTGGAAGTAGATTACGAATATGACATTAAAATTTGCGTTCAAGTCTAGGTGGCACTTTTCCTTCCAAAAATAAGTAAAATAGGCTGATTGATTATGACAATATGGGGCTCAAATGAAAGGTATTTGAGAGTAGAAAGCTAATTTGATATCCGATTTTAGACCCAAGTTTAGCACCCCTAAAGTGAACTTCATTTCCAATTATTGCAATATGGAGTTGAAATCAACGGTATTTGGAAGTAAAGAACGAATTTGATATCTATTGTCTGGGCATAGTGCTGGAGGCAGTCCTGCCCCGAAACACCCGTATGAACGCCTGCAAAGTACTTCTCAATTATATAAAAGGTCCAAGTGCCTGGGTGACCACTCCACCCCTGAAATTCCCTCTAAACCCTCAATAGAAAGGCATTTAGGAGTAGAGTAAAAGTTTGCCCAGGAAACGAGCAAACTTCTTATACATCAATTATTAACGTTAAGGGACCTCAATTATATAAAAGGGCCAAGTGCCTGGGTGACCACTCCACCCCTGAAATTCCCTCTAAACCCTCAACAGAAAGGCATTTAGGAGTAGAGTAAAAGTTTGCCCAGGAATCGAGCAAACTTCTTATACATCAATTATTAACGTTAAGGGACCTTTTTTATAGGCGAGTCCGAACGGTGTGCCGCAGTCCGACACCTCTTTGGGGAGAATTTTTTACATGACCATGCATGGCATAGTACCTCGCAATATCGCCAGCATTAAGAGAGGAGAACCACCGCTTTAAATTTTTTCTGAAATTTTGGCTAGGATTCGAACGCAGGCGTTCAGCGTCATAGGTGGACATAGGCTACATTAGCACGACATCCACATTCAGGGTGAAGTGTCCCCACCCTAAATAGATATTAGAGAGTTAGTTGAAGGGCCTACTTTTATTCTACATACCAAACTTCTGTCAAATCAGCAAAGATTAAATCTTCTAGGAACCGAACAAGGATGATCGAGAGACCGGTTTACATGGGAGCTATATCAGCTTATAGACTGATTTGGACAGTACTTGGCATTTTTGTTGAGAGTCATAACAAAGCACCGCATGCTCAATTTCAGCCAAAATTGCGGCTTGCAAGGGGCTCAAGAAGTCAAATCGCGATATCGGATTATATGGAAGCTGTATCAGAATAGAACACCGCATGCAAAATTTCAGCCAAATTAGACAAAAAATCGGGAGATCGGTTTATATGGGAGCTAGATCAGGTTTCAGACCGATTTAAACCGTACTTGACACAGTTGTTAGAAGTCATAACAGAACACTATGTTCAAAATTTCAGTCAAATCGGACAAATCGACTTCTTGAGCGGTTTCCAAGCGCCCAAGAAGTCAAATCGGGAGATCGGTTTATATGGAGCTATTTCAGGTTATTGATCGATTCCAAACGTACTTGGCACAGTTGTTGGAATACCACTTTAAGGAAAAATTTCGTTTGACAAAAGATCTTTCATAAGATATTAAGGAATTTTTATCTCAAATCGTTATACAATAGATCCTTAACTTTCCGTTGGAAAATCAAAAAATCATCGACATACATATAAAAATAAAATAAAATAGTTAAAAGTTACCAATTTAGGAACGAATAGGGTTTATAAAGTTTGTATCTATATAATTTTGGTAGTGAATAAAAATAAAAAAAGATGCATTTAAAAAACTTACATGTAATAAATCACAGCTGATCACCAAAATGTGTTCTGAAATTAAATAAATAAAAAAAATTAGGCATTTGAAAATATCTTAAACCAAGTTGCGTTTTTAAAACAAGTAATGAAATCCTACAGTTGGGAGGAATCGGCTACATATTACCCTGCACTTCTCAGTGAAATCCGAATTTATAATACCCTACACCTACTCTATAGGTACAAAGTGGGAGCTATGTGTAATTCTAAACCAATTTTGATGGACCTCGCCGGATATACAATTATAGCAGCTATATCTAAATCTGAACCGATTTCTATGAAATACTCCAATAATGTCGAAAATTATAAGAAAATATCTCCCGAAAAGTTACGAGAGAATCGGTTAACAAATAAGAACTTTATTGCAATATTTCACAAAATGGGACGAACATATATATTGGAGCTATAGCTAAATCTGAACCGATTTCGAGCATCTTCTCAGATACTGTGGCAGTCGTCCAGAAAAGAGTTGTGCAAAATGTTGGTAAGATGGGTCAATGAATGCGCTTGAAGTGACTCTAGAAGTTAAAATCGGGCGATATATGTATATGGCAGCTATATCGAAATCTGAATCGATTTCTATGAAATTCATCTATAATGTCAAGAGTCAAGAGAAAATCCTTCCTGCCATACTTCGAGAGAATCGATTGACAAATGACTATTTTATGGCAATATTACTGCAAATCGGACAAACATATATATAGGGGGGCTATATCTTAATCTCAACCGATTTCGAGCAAACTTTATAAACATTGTGGAAGTCGTCGAGGAGAGCGTTGTACAAAGTTTAAGGAAGATTGGTCAAGAAATGCGCTTGCATTGGCTCTAGGAGTGAAAATCGGGCGATATATATATATGAGAGCTATAGCTAAATCTGAACCGATTTCTAAAAAATTCACCTGTAATGTCGAGAATCAAGAGAAAATCGTTTCTACCAAATTTCAAGAGAATCGGTTAACAAATGACCTTTTTATTACATTATTACTGCAAAACGGATGAACATATACATGAGAGCTTAAGCTAAATCTGATCCGATTTCCCTGAAATTCACCAGTAATGTCGATAGTCAAAAAAAATCTTCCTGCCAAATTTGGCGAGAATCGCGTAACAAATGGCCTTTTTATTGCATTATTACTGCAAATCGGACGAACATATATATGGGAGCTATATCCAAATCTGAACCGATTTTTTCCAATTTCAATAGGCTTCGTCTCTAAGTCGAAAAACATGCCTGTACCAAATTTTAAGACGATCGGATGAAAACTGCGACATGTACTTTGTACACAAAATAACATGGACAGACGGACGGACAGACATACGGACATAGCCAAATCGAATCAGCCGATCGGTATACTTATCAATGAGTCTATCTCTCTTCCTTCTGGATGTTACAAACAAATGCACTAAGTTACAACACCCTGTACCACAGTGGTGGTGTGGGGTATAAAAATCACCTACTAGTATAGAATTATAAATGTAAATCGAATGAAAGATATGCATGATGCCTAGTTTAAGTTGTGAATGCACTTTTACCGTACGTACCGTACTTTTACATCCAAAGTCTGTGACCGCAACTTTAAGAGTGTTCATCACATCTTCAGTGCCGAAGCGCATTTTTGGCTAAATGGGTTAATCAGTAAGCAAAATATGCGTTAAAAGTGAGTTGAATCAACACTTCATCCGCAAAAAAATAACTGTTTGGTGCAGTTTGCATGTCGTCGGCGGCATTGGGTCATACTTCTTTGTCGACGATACCAATTGTCATGTTACCGTGAATGGACAACGCTATCGCACCATGCTCAGTGATTAATTTTGACCTGAACTGGAAGATATGGTCCTAGACGACACGTGCTTTTAGCAGGGCGGTGTCACAAGTCACACAGCACACGTTACAATCGATTTATTGAAGAGCAAGTTTGATGGGCGTGTTATCTCAAGAAATGGACCAGTTGATTTGGTGCGGTTTGCATGTCGTCGGCGGCATTGGGCCATACTTCTTCGTCGACGATACCAATTGTCATGTTACCGTGAATGGACAACGCTATCGCACCATGCTCAGTGATTAATTTTGACCTGAACTAGAAGATATGGACCTGAGGTTTCAGCAGGGCGGTGTCACAAGTCACACAGCACACGTTACAATCGATTTATTGAAGAGCAAGTTTGATGAGCGTGTTATCTCAAGAAATGGACCAGTTGATTGGCCGCTTCGCCGCTAGACTATATTCTTTCCGGGCACGGGATAGCTGTAAGCACCACACAAGCCGGAACATTGAAGTCCGATCTGTGTGGTGTTCATTGCTGTCACGAGAAGCGTAGATGCGAACTACCGGAGTATAGGGTGGAGATTCTCATTAAGTGTCCCACTGAGTGCCTATGATGCTCGATGAGACAAGGCGACTTATTGGAGCCTTTAAATAACCAATGACCACACTGTTCATGCGGCGATGGGTCCTTTGGACCGGAACGAGCTCGCTCACCTATAGGAGCTTGACGAGGATCGCCACCTCTACATGAAAATGTGGGTACCACAACAACTAGCCAGCCATTGGTCTATATCAACAGGCCGACGACTTTGGAAGAATCCAGAGCCAAGATTGAAAGGGAAATAGAGACCGTTTCGGTCGAAATATGTGGCCGAGTCATCGAATATTGGGTGCAACGTATTGACTAATGCAAACGTGACCGCGATGGCCATTAGAACAAAGTCGAGTTCCATTCATAAATATTTTGATTGTACTCCAAACCGATAATAAAGTTCTTCATACATCTCAAATGGTGAGCGTTTCATATAAAAAAAAAAAACTTGTCCTCATTGGAAAATCCCATATAATTTCACATCTTCACATTAAAATATTGAGCTTTTGGTCTTTAAATCCATTTCAATATGTCTATAGTCAACTTAAGCGTATTATAAAATTCGAACAATCGTTTATAATACTCAATAAACAGTAACGTTTATTCACGCATCATTATCATGGATATTGGTAATATCATCCATATGTACTTATTTCGTAAGGAAATGAGGGAATAAAAACCATAGCCAGAGATATGGATATACATTCACACCTAAGTATTTTGAGATTTTCATGGCATACTTATCGTGGGCGGCATTATGGAAAATCAACCATAAATCATTTCCATAAGCCTTGGTCATCTCTTGTCAAATATCGAGCAATGTCAATGGGGCAGCTTTAAAGTAATGGAGTGAATGAAGTGATTGTGAGTGTGGCCCTCATTGATGTGTCAACGCTGCTGGCCCTTCAACATCAAAACTTAATTATCTCAATAAACACAAATCTTTATGCGATAAGAACTTGAAAGGACATTGAAATTCGTTCAACTATTCGAGAGTAAAAGTGAGGGTCACACTCAATCATAATAATGTGGCCACAGCCAGTCAAATGGACATTTAGATATTCTTCAAAAAAAAAATCTTTGAAGCAAGAGGACAAAGGACAATTGTGGCCAACATCTTTGTAATGGGAGCCTTGGCAGATATATCTTTTAGTAACTTTTCTTATCGTCATCGTTGTGGTTATTGCTGTTTGTAACTAAAGATAAACATGCATTTAGAATATCAAATTTTTTGGGGATTCTGCATATTCCTGGAACATATTACCTTTATTCATCGTGTATAGGAAATACTTAAAGGTCTGGTTATTCCTTCGTAAACATACCGTAAAGGTAGGAAAACGTGTCAGCTGTTTTGTTTTGCAAACAATTAACGAACGTCTGTCGACCGTAAACGGAAAGTAAAATTCAGTAAAAACAAAATTTTACGTTCCGTTGTCGTGTCAGGTGATAAAATGTTAAGTTTGAAGAAATTTCAAAACCAACCAGCAAGAAAGGCAAAAGTGGGGCGTTGCCGACTGTATAATACTCTACACCCACCCTATAAGTGCAATGTGAGAGCTATAAACAATTCTGAACCAATTTTGATGGACCTCAGCGGTTGTTTTTAGATGGGTTATTAAGCAATTCAAATTTCAAGCAAATATGTTCAAACTGTATTAACTACGGTTAAAAAATGACAACATTATTGCAAATTACCCAAAATCTGGCGAACCGATTTCGAACAAACATCATAGGTATTGTGGAAGTCTTCGGAGAAAGCTTTGTACAAAGTTTTTGGAAGATTGGTCAATAAATGCGCTCGCAGTCGGTCTAAAAGTGAAAATCGGGCGATATTTTTATATGAGAGCTATATCTAAATCTGAGCCGATTTCTATGAAATTCCCACTAATGTCGAAAGTCATGAGAAAATCCCTCCTGCCGAATTACGAGAGAATCGGTCAACAAATGAGCACTTTATTGCAATATTATTCAAAATCAGACGAACATATATATGGGAGCTATATCTAAATCTGACCCGATTTCGATCAAACTTTATGAATATTGTGAAATTCGTCGAGGAAAGCGTTGTACAAAGTTTTGGGAAGATTGGTCTATAAATGCGCTTGCAAAGCTCTTGGAGTGAAAATCGGGCGATATACATGTATAGCAGCTATATCTAAATCTGAGCCGATTTCTATGAAATTCACCACTAATGTCGAAAGTCATGAGAAAATCCCTCCTGCCGAATTACGAGAGAATCGGTTAACAAATGAGCACTTTATTGCAATATTTCTCAAAATCGGACGAACATATATATGGGATGTGGAGCAAACTGAACCGATGTGGAGCAAACTTCTCAGGTATTGTAGTAGTTGACGAGGAAAGCGTTGTACAAAGTTTTGGGAAGATTGGTCAATAAATGCGCTTGCAGTGGCTCTGGAAGTGGCAGCTATATCTAAATTTGAACATGGCAGCTATATCCAAATCTGAACCGATTTCTATGAATTTCACCAGTAATATCGAGAGTCATAATAAAATCCTTTCAACCAAATTTCAAGAGAATCGGTCAACAGATGACCATTTTATTGCTGTATTACTCCAAATCGGACGAACATATATATGGGAGGTATATCCAAGTCTGTACCGATTTTTATGAAATTCACCAATAATATCGAGAGTCATAATAAAATCTTTCCTGCCAAATTTCGAGAGAATCGCGTAACAAATGGCCATTTTATTGCTGTATTACTCCAAATCGGACGAACATATATATGGGAGGTATATACAAATCTGTACCGATTTCTATGAAATTCACCAATAACATCGAAAGTCACAAGAAAATCCTTCCTGTCCAATTTCGTGAGAATCGGTTAACAAATTAGCATTTTATTGTAATATTACTGGAAATCGTACGAACATATATGTGGGAGCTATATACAAATCTGAACTGATTTCTATGAAATTCACCAGTAATATTGAGACTCATAAGAAAATCCTTCCTGCCAAATTTCGAGGGAATCGCGTAACAAATGACCATTTTATTGCTGTATTACTGGAAATCGGACGAACATATATATGGGGGCTATATCCAAATCCTAACCGATTTTTATGAAATTCACCAGTAATATTGAGAGTCCTAAGAAAATCCTTCCCACCAAACTTCGAGAGAATCGGTTAACAAATGACCATTTTATTGCTGTATTAATGGAAATCGGACGAACATATATAGGGGAGCTACATCCAAATCTGAACCGACTTCTATGAAATTCACCAGTAATATTGAGACTCATAAGAAAATCCTTCCTGCCAAATTTCGAGGGAATCGCGTAACAAATGACCATTTTATTGCTGTATTACTGGGAATCGGACGAACATATATATGGGAGCTATATCCAAATCTGAACCGATTTTTTCCAATTTCAATAGGCTGAATCTATTTGATCTAATCTAAATTTGAAGACAATTGGATGAAAATTGCGACCTGTAGTTTGTACACAAATTAACATGGACAGACGGACAGACAGACGGTTATAGCTAAATCGAATCAGAAAGTGAGTCGATCGGTATTCTTATCAATGGCTCTATCTCTCTTCCTTCTGGGTGTTACAAACAAATGCACCAAGTTATAATACCCTGTATCACAGTAGTGGTGTAGGGTATAACAACAATTATTTCATTATTGGCACAATTGGTTGTGTATGAAAAGCAAAACCACAGTGCTCCCACATTGAAGCTCTTCTATTGAGTCTCAGTGACCAGCAAATTACCAAATTCATAAGGTTTTAGGACTTGCCCCAAAACATTCCTATGGACAATAAACGTAATTCCATTGCCGAAAAATTCCTTTGTGCTGGCTCTTCGAATTTGTCCATTTGAAAATGGCAAAAAGAAAGAAATTGACTCTTAGCCACCGCTTGACTATTGACCATTAGCCTAATGTACACTAAATGGCAAGTCATGTCACCGAGTAAGAGGGAGGTAAAGAGGGAAAGACCGATATGTTTCTCATGTCCTTGCCCAAGTAAGCATGCAATATAGTCTGAGTGGGATGATTGTCATCATTGGCACACAAAGTAAACAAAAATAGTTGACAGTTATGGTGATATTATATTTTGATAAAAGAATATCAAACAACAGTAAAGTTTGAATGCTCAGTTTATCATATCGTTTGGAATTTTCAATATTTTTGTATTAATATTATTTAATATCACAAAATAATTTATGATTTATTTTTTGTGTAAAAATTAAATACTGGGTAAAATTTCAGAGAAAACGAGTATATTAAAAACCCGTAGCAAAGTAAAAATCGAACGGAGCCGACTATATGATACACCTTCGAGTATCCATATACTTTTAAGCAAATTCGACAACATAACAGATAGACAATACATATGGAAGCTATATACATATAAAATGACTAGGTTTCGATATTCCAGACAAAATAAAACACCATATGAATATGAATTTTCCACAGAATACGACGGGACTCACGGAGGCATCGGAATCTTGGAATAATGATGTTGATCGAAGGCTTATCATTACAGAATTTATGGTGAAGAAATCCTTGAAGAGCTCTAAACCATTTAAGTCACCCGTACCTGATGGAATATTTCCGGAGTTACTGCAGAAGGAGGCAGACTATCTGGCACACCACTTGGCCAATGTTTTCGCAGCGTGCCTAGGACTTGCATATACTCCGAAATCCTGGCAGGAGGCAGGAGTGGTATTTTTACCCAAACTCGGCAAAGCAAGTTATGCGACATCAAAGGCCTACAGACCTATAAGCCTTACATCTTTTCTACTCAAAACCATGGAACGTATTGTTGATACCATGATAAATAGCAGGAAATCCACTGGCTCCATACATTGATATCGAGAGGGCAATGTGCGGAACGATACACTGATCCAATCCTTAGACCAGTAGCGGGTGGACCCGGTCCTTAGAGATTGGATAAACCATATGCTAAGGAACAGGTGGACAAATTGTGTGTCCCATGGCAAAACTATAAGGGAGAAAGTGGCACAAGGCACGCCACAGTGGGACATTTTATCGCCATTCCTATCGGTGACTACCATAAATGATCTATTACGGATACAGACTGAGGAGGGTTTTGAACCCGTCTGCTACACACACAATGTTATAACGCTTTTAAGGGGTAAAGTTCCGAACCAGTTATGCAGAAGGGCCGAAAGGGTCTTGCAGATGGCGCACGACTGGGCTAGATCTAGGGGTTTCAATGTTAACCCAGAGAAGACTGAAATATGCCTTATCACGAGGAGGACGAAGGGTACTACGTTTCCTTAATAGAACAATTTTGATATCTGACAAGGTCAAAGACTTAAGTGTGATCTTGGATAGGAAACTGAACTGGAAGTGTCACATTCAGGAGCGTACTGAGAAGGCTCACAGATGTTGGTCACTATATCGACGGGCTGTAGGCTAGAAATGGCGCCTGAATCTTAGGATAGTCCACTGGCTCTACAGGAGCGTGATTAGACCAATACATACTTATGCCTCAGTAGTGGACTGCTATGGAGAAAAAATGCAACATAAGGACCATACAACAGGTTCAGAGAACATGTTGTCTTGGCATAGGAGGAGCGATGAGGATCACGCTCACTAGGGCACAGGAGAATATTCTAGATATCCGACCCATTGACATACAGATTAAGTGCGTGACAGCCACTGCGGCTATAAGACTTAAGGCGATGGGAGAATGGATAGAGGATGGGAGCAGTTCATACCATCGCGGTATAATCGGGGCGACGATAGGAAACCTGGAAGGAAGGGAACAAATTTCCGATCGGATACCTGAGATGAACCTTGAAATCGAGTGCGAGGCTCTGCTGCCATCGGCACAGTCTTGGATCGACGGAACCCTAGTACTGCCGTCTGGAAGATCATGTTACACGTATGGAGCAAAGCTAGAGGACAGAGTGGGCCTGGGAGTCTACATTGAGAACCCAGAAACGGAGATCTGTTTAAGACTGCCTGACCATAATACAACCCTGCAGGCGGAGATCCGAGCGATCACGGAATGCGTGAGGTGGTGTGGTGCTAACGCGAGGACGTCGATTGTGAACATCTTTACTGACAGTAAAATTGCCATAAGAGCAATAACAACCAGGACGGTAAGGTCACGAACAGTCTTGTAGTGTAAGAAGATCGACGACCTTTCTGAGGATGGCACAATCCGCATCCTTTGGATGCCGGGCCATAACGGAATAAATGGGAATGAGAAAGCAGACAATTTGGCAGTGAAGGCCAGATAACTGCCGTCAATAAGCTTGGTTTACCCGAAGCCTTTCGGGTCGACGCTGTCTAAGTTAAGGTCGTAGGCGACGAATGCGCATATAAGCCTGTGAAACAGCGAAACAGTCGGTAGGACGGGGAAAATATTATGGGGAAATCCAGATTGTGAGAAGACGAGGCTATTGCTGAAAGGAAGTAAGAAGGAGGTCAGTATAACTTTCGGTATCACAACGGGACACATAGGACTATGAGCTCACTTATGTAAAATCGGTGCGGCGTGTGGTAGCATGTGTAGGGCATGCGGGGAAGATGATGAGACGTTGCAGCATTTCCTTTGTCATTGCCTGGCTTTTGCGGCAGATACCGGCACTTAGGTGAGGACACAAAACCAGACATGAACCAACTTAGGGGAGTGGTATTGAAAACAATTAAGGATTTTGTAAGCAGCACGAAATTCCCAACATAGATTTTCTTTTTTGAGGTTACTTTTCTTTAGTATTGAGAGCGCACAACAAGCCTGGCTTACCTGGCAACTGGCTTAGGTGTATATCCATAGTGGCATGGGGCGGATTAATATCCGCAACCTTTCTTTCTAACCTAACCTAAGCTAAATCTCCCGACAACTGACACGAATATGGTCCAAATGGGTTTATATTTGGATACAGCTGCAATATTTGGATATAGCTGGGAGGCCACCCTAGCGCAGAGATTAGCATGTCCGCCTATGACGCCGAACGTCCGGGTTCGAATTCTGGCGAGATCATCAGAAAAAATTTTCAGCGGTGGTTTTCCCCTCCTAATGCTGGCAACATTTGGCAACATTCGGCACGCGGTTCGGACTCGGCTATAAAAAGGAGGCCCCTTATCGTTGAGCTCAAACTTGAATCGGACTGCACTCATTGATATGTAAGAAGTTTGCCCCTGCTCCAAAGTGGAAATTTGGATTTGTATATCAGTGTACAGACCAATTCAGATCATACATACCACAGCTACTGAAAGTCATAACAGAAATCGTTGTGCCTAATCTCAGCCAAATCAATTGAAATTTGACACTTTTAGGAGCTCAAGATCGGGGATCGGTTGATATCGGGGCTATATCAGTATATAGACTGATTGGGATCATACTTGGCACAGATGTTGGAAGTTGGAAGAGAAGTCTTTGCTCCAAACTTCAGCCAAATTGGTTGATACCTGAGGCCTCTAGGGCTCAATAAGTCAAAACTGGGAATCGGTTTATATGGGGTCTATATCCAGATCGATAGGGCTTATTTGCAATCCCCAATGAGCTACATTGGCAAGAAGTATCGGTGCAAAATTTTAAGCATATATCTTTATTTGTTCGAAAGCCATCGAGTTTTGGACAGACGGACTTAGCCAAAACGAATCAGGAAGTGATTCTAAGCCGATCGGTTTCCATGCCATACTTATCAATGGGTCTAGTATGAGTAGAAACTATCTCTGGTAACGTAAATTTTCATTAGTATTTAAGAGATAGGCAATCGTTTTCCGCCGCTAGAAAGACTTAACAAAATTCTTAGTTGATGTTGACTATAATAAGCGTCTGAGAAAATTACTAAAAAATGTCACATTTTAAATTTATTTTTTCATCTCTTGAATTTTGGGCTAAATTGGTAAAAATTTTGAGATGCTATTGGGAACTATATTTGCTATAGCCGAACCGGGACCGCACCGCTGCGCCTTCTTCAACTCTCTAATATCTTTTTAGGGTGGGGACACTTCGCCCTGAATACGGATATCGAATTCGTGCCATTGTCGCCTATGACGCTGAACGCGTTCGAATCCTGGCGAGAACATCCCCTCTTTAAGTTGGCGACATTTGCGAATTACAATTCCATGCATGGTCATTTAAACATTTTTCCCCAAAGAGGTGTCGCACTGTGGGTCTCCGTTCGGGCGCGGCCATAAAAAAAGGTCCTTATCATTGAGTTTAAATTTGAATCGGAAAGCACTCATTGATGTGTGAGAATTTGCCCTTTATCGATTCCTGGTGGTAATGTTCTTCCTTAGGGTAATGTTCTCATTAGGGGAGGGAAGACACCTCAGACATTTCGACATTTCGGATATCAAATTATATATTAAATTCGTTCTTAATTCCCAACGGAAATTAGTTTCAGTTTAGGGGGTGCTTTAGGGCGTACCCCAATACAATTGGCTCCAAAATTGGATATCAAATTCGTTTTCTACTCTCAAATACCTTTTATTTGAGTCCAATATTGTAATAATGGGTCAAATAACCCATTTGATGTATTTTTAGGAGGAAAAGCAACACCTAGACTTGAACGCAAATTTTAATGTCATATTCGTAATATACTGCCTAATACCATTCATAAGAGTCCCATGTAGCCATGGTCGGCTAATATGCTCATTTGGCAGTATTTGGGGGTGGGTGACCTTCCATTACTTGGACATAATGTTTTATGCCATATTTGTTATTTACTGCCTAATACTTTTCATTTAAATCCCATATTGACAGGAACTTCGAATATATCTGTTTAGAGGAGTTTTGGGATTGGGGCGGCCCTATGGGTACTTAGAATCAAATTTTAATACCATATTCGTTTTTTACTCTCCAATACCTTTCGTTTGATACCTATATTGTCCCCATCGGTCCACTTTTGATTTTGGGTTGTGTTTTTGGCACAAGGGGGAGGGTCCGTCCCCCTTCCTATATCGAAAAATTATGTAGACTATGTTTCCGTCCAGACCAACCTACACAATATGCGACAATTTCGAGAAAATCGGTTCTGCCGTTTTTCAGTCTATGCGGAACAAAACAAACCGAGTCCCATATATCCGTGATTGTCTAATGTGTCCATATTAGGCGTTTTTGTGGGGGTGGGTTGACGCCCTATACTTCGGCATGAATTTGTATGCCAGATTGGTTATCTTCTCCCGCGTACCTTCCATTTGATACCCATTATGGCCCTATCGGTGCACTTTTGACTTCGGGTGGTGTTTTTGGGGTAACGGTGGAGGGTCCGCCCCTTTCGTTATCAATAAATTATAAAGCCTATTCCTACTTCCTGACCATATTCGTAATCTACTCCCGAATACCTTTCATTTGAGTCCCACATTGTCATGATCGCCAAATAAACCTATATTAAGGGGTACTCTACTTTAGAATACTTTTCATTTGAATCCCATATTGTCCCTCACCGGTCCACTTTTATTCTTGGGTAGTACTTTTGGTGTAAGAGGAAGGGTCCGCCCCCTCCCGATATCAAACAAGTAAAAGCGTGCTAAGTTCGGCCGGGCCGAATCTTATATACCCCCCACCATGGATCGCATTTGTCGTGTTCTTTTCCCGGCATCTCTTCTTAGGCAAAAAAAAAAAGGATATAAGAAAAGATTTGCTCTGCTATTAGAGCGATATCAAGATATGGTCCGGTTTGGACCACAATTAAATGATATGTTGGAGACTTGTGTAAAATGTCAGCCAATTCGAATAAGAATTGCGCCCTTTGGGGGCTCAAGAAGTAAAATAGAGAGATCGATTTATATGGGAGCTGTATCGGGCTATAGACCGATTCGGACCATAATAAATACATATGTTGCTGGTCATGAGAGAATCCGTCGTACAAAATTTCAGGCAAATCGGATAATAATTGCGACCTCTAGAAGCACAAGAAGTCAAGATCCCAGATCGGTTTATATAGCAGCTATACCATACCTGGCACAGTTGTTGGATATCATAACAAACCACGTCGTGCAAAATTTCATTCCAATCGGATAAGAATTGCGCACTCTAGAGACTCAAGAAGTCAAGACCCAAGATCGGTTTATATGGCCGCTATATCAAAACATGGACCGATATGGCCCATTTACAAAACCAACCGACCTACACTAATAAGAAGTATTTGTGCAAAATTTCAAGTGGCTAGCTTTACTTCTTCGGAAGTTAGCGTGCTTTCGACAGACAGACGGACGGAAGGACAGACGGACATGGCTAGATCGACTTAAAATGTCATGGCGATCGAGCATATATATACGTTGTGGGGTCTTGGGCGAATGTTTCGAGTGGTTACAAACAGAATGACGAAATTAGTATACTCCCCATCCTATGGTGGAGGGTATACAAATAGTATAGCCTTTGTTTTCTTCCAGACCAACCTACACAAACTGTAAAAATTTCCAGGTAATCGGTTCAGCCGTTTTTGAGTCTATATGGAACAAACAAAAAAAAACGACATACAAACAAACACAAATTGAATTTTATGTATCAGAATAATTCAAAATTTCATTTCATATCAAGTTCTCCACCTTTGCCAAATGAGCGTAGTGTAGCATATTTGACAGCCGCCTTTGAAGGCATATATGGCCGTTTCTTCGCAGCTCCATTATTGAATATTGTATGAACTGTTTGTTATCTACAATGTTGACTCACATGACGATAATGCTATCGATAGCGGAATTTAGTAAATATCCTTTAGTTTAATGTTTGGCCTTAAACACATATTCTCACGACCAGATACCTGAGAGTTTAGTCCAATGGCATTGCTAATTTTCTATCTACAAGTTAACATGTGTTGGCTTTTGTTAGTTTAATGGACCAGGATCAGACCTACAGAAAGACGGACAGACCAAAGACTCATGTCAGTTACTGACACACACACAGAAGCACACACTTCAATGGCCTAAGGCCATGGCTGGCATAGTCTGGCATAGTGGATAAGAGCTTTTGGCTCGTTAACGCTCATAATAATTTATGATAAGTGGAAGAAGGCCGTGTTTATGATTATACCAATAACAACAAACACACATGCGAGTGTAGAGCATTAGTAATAAATTATAATAGAATAAAGTGCCACAAAAAGTATCCAGGATACTTAATTTGGCCAATCTTGGAAGAGCTAGAGAGAAAGAGAGGTAAAAACAATTCCACACGAGTAGGCCAACTAAAGGATCATTAATAAAAAATTATTACAATCAAGTGTGTAGGCGTCAATATTAACATTGCTGCCGTATATACTGGAAGTGTATTGAGTTTTCGTTATAGTGCTCCTTATCATTAACTGCAAAATGTTAGGTACAAAAGTCATCATCATATTTGTTTGAACTTTCCCGTCCTTGATGCCTTTAACATTTGCAAGCATCTGAAGAGAAAAAAAATGTCATTGGCATTTTAATGTCAATCCATAAATTTGCTTTTATCTAAAAAGGTCATAAATTTTGAATGACGGTCATATAATGGTATCATCTCATCGAAGAGACGGCAATGAAAGCAGCCAAACGAACATTCAAACCATCATCAATCAATCATCGCCCATAACCAATTCGGCCATAACTCTGGAACGTAAATTTCTTCTGGCCCATTGTTATTCATTCATGGGATAATGTCAGTGAAACTATTCACAGAGGGGAAATCACTCATGCCATGGCATGGTGAATAGTGCTCATAAAGCAAGGCTTAGATCTGTCAGCATACGCAATAAAACAGCTCATTTACCATATGCACATGAATCGTTCTTAATTGCGCAGCTTGCTCAGAATGAAGGATGGTAATTAATCAAAGAAGAGAAATCTTCTCGTCTATCTATAAACCAGTGTACACTGGCACTTTGAATATTAGCATCATCATTGTCAAATTTTTAAAGAAAATAGTTCACTGACCTAAAACTTTCGATTTAAGATTAATGCTCTGTTGTTGTTGTACTATATTGTACTATCTTTCGTCTGTTTGATTCTGTTGAGTGTCAAGACCCAGGAACTCTGCGACTAAGATGGGGTGCCTCCACAGGGATCTGGGTCTGAGTCAAGTGGGTCTGGGTCCGGGCAGTTAAACAGGTGACGTGTATCGTGCGGTCCCTGGTTACAATCGGGACATACATACATCTTGCACGTCGGGATCAATCCTTGCATTCCTGTAGGAGTTGAGGCGGCTGCATCCGCCGGAACATAATTGAGCCTGAACTACTCTGGTTTGCCGGTGGAGGTCGATTTCTTCGGGTGCAATGGGTGGCGGTCGTTCTCCAAGGACAACACTCACCCGGTAGCCGTTTGCCGCATCTGCTACCGTGTCTGCATGAACGTTGTTTAGACCCGATTGATATGCCGCTTGATCTAGAGGTTCTCTCTTGTAGCGCTGAACCTCGCGCTCTAGATCGTGTAGATCTACCTTAAGGCTTCTGGGCGGTGGATATCTATCCACAAGATGATGATCTGGATGGCCTCTGCGATAACAGCCCAAAAGGTATTGCTTGGACAGCATGTAGTTATGTCTTCGCACTGGTAGGATCTCTGTCTCCTGATGGAGGTGGTCCACATGAGAACTGAGGAGAGAGCCTGCCGCAGTTCGGAGGGCGGCATTCTGACAGATCTTAATATTATTCCACTGCGTGTCACAAAGTTGACGAGACCACACTGGCGCGTCCATAACTTACCACAGACCGGCCAATTGCTTTGTACGTGGTCAACAAGGTTTCTTTGTCTGCACCCCAAGTGCTGCCAGCGAGTGACTTGAGGACCTTGTTTCTACTTTAGACTTTATTGCAGATTGCTGTGGCATGTGGGGAGAAAGTGTAGGAGCTGTCAAATGTGATGCCAAGTATTTTGGGACACTTGATGGTCGGATTCATTTCTCCATCGACCATCACAGTCAGCTCAGTATTGTGTGTGTAGTGAACAATGTGGCTGAAGAATTGGTGGCGGATATCTTCAGATTTCTTGCAGCGAAATATGCGCCTGATGTCATGATCGTACAATCGTCCGCATATGATACGATCTCTATGCCGTCTGGAGGGGGTGGAATGGAGGATAGGTAGAGGTTAAACAGTGCCGGAGATATCACTCCACCTTGGGGAACTCCCTGTTTCACTCTACGGTGTTTCGACTTCTTATCCCTAAATTCCACAAATGACTGGCGACCACGCAGATAAATCGCGACCCATCGTTTCAGGCCTGGCTGGAGGGACGTGTTGGCGATGTCGAATGCCTTCGATAGGTCCAGTGCCACGAGGACCGTCCTATCACATGGCCTGGGCTGATTGAAGCCACGGCATGCAAAGCTGTTGTTGTGCTGTGCAGTCTCCGAAATCCATGTTGATGCTCGGCGAATAGAAATTCTCCTACGAGGCTTGGAAGGAGTAATGCCTCAAGCGTCTTTGCCACTGGTGAGAGAAGGGAGATCGGTCTGTACGACTCCCCCAAACTCGGGCCTTTTTCAGGCTTCAGTAGCGGGATCACTCTGCCCATTTTCCAGACATCGGGAACTATAAGAGTGTTCAATGACAGGTTGAGGACAGTGGTAAATTACTCAACTCCAGGTGAATCCAGATTCTTCAACATCAATGGAGAGATTGCGTTGGGGCCCAACGCCTTAGAAGATTTGGCACCACGGATGACATTCGTAACTTCGCCCACGGTAAATTGTGATGGCTGTTCAACGGCTCGGAGACCACGAATACGGCGAATGGCTCTCCTCCTTGCCCTGTCTCTCTCGGGATGCACAATAAATTGGCGGTTGAACAACCAGGCGCATCTCTTCGCATCAGTCACGGTTAACTCGCCAAAAGTGACTGAGGTCCTGTCATCCCGTCTACCGGGGTTCGAGAGTGACTTAACAGTGGCCCACAGTCTGCCTACACCGGTGCCTAAGTTACATTGCTCCAAGTGTTTCAGCCACAAATTCCGCTTATGTTCGTTGACTTCCCTGTTTATTTCCAGATTAAGCACGCTGATTCTGGGGTTAGCGGGGTCCATAGCACGAATCCCATCACGCTCGTCTGCGAGTACCACTGACTGCGCCGGGAAATTGGGCCGCACTTGGGGTATTCGACCGGCTGGTATAATGATGTCTGATAACGCTAGCTCCGTCTCGGAATTTCCTCTCGGCCTCAAGCACATCAGAGGGGGGTGGCAGTTCACTGAAGCGGCGATTGGTATACCACTATGAAGCAAGTCCAATCGGCCTTCTTATAATTGATAAACGTCCGGCGCTCAGAGGTTATGAAGTCGGGTGGTCGGTCGATGGTGAGATGGTGATGGGGAGGTGGTCTGACCCCAAAGAGATGTCGGCTTGCCAGGATACGTCACTTAGGAGATCAGGCGATGCAATTGAGATGTCTGGCGAGCTGCTGCACCTCCTCGTAATCCTAGTGGAGGCATTCTCATCCACCGTGCAAAACGTGGAGCTATCAATGTGCTCTGCCAAAACTATGCCACGCTGGTCGTTACCTAGGGGAGAATGCCATGACGTGTGATGCACATTAAAGTCCCCTAGAACCAGACGATTATGGCCAGATAGCAACCCACTTATGTCGGCGTTGTAAGCCTGGCCATTAATCGGGACACAACTACCAACCGGCGGTATATGCACGTTGTATAGCTCTATCTCGGCAGTACCAGACATGACTGCTATCCCCTTGCACTCCATGTAGGAGTCACTAGCGTCAGACGCAGGCGAGATGGGTCTATATTGCACGGAATGGTGTATTACGAACGCCAATCCCCCACCTCCATTCCTTGAGCGATCCTTACATAGCACATTGTAACCGTGACAGCTGTGCAAGCTGCAAGTGTTGGTCAACTTTGTCTCCTGGATCACTGCGTCCAATGTACTCTTCCGACTAATAAAGTCCATGATTTCATCGATCTTGCCACGAAGTCCGTTGCAGTTTAACTGCAAGAACGATACACTTCCCAGCACTGGTCTGGCAATATTAGGGCTAGGATGCTGCCCTTGCGTAAATTGCCGTATGGGAGAGGTCGGGGGGGTCACATAGTCCGACGACGACGCTTGTGACCCACTGCTGGCTATGTTTGCCCAGCAAATTGCGACATAGCCAGTATGACTATACTCCCGCAGTGAAGTGAGGCCAGAGCAAGATCGGAAATGTACCCACTCCATGCACCGGTTACACCTCACCGCCACCGACCGATGATGAAGGCGGTTCTGGCAAACCGAACAGAATCAGGGTCCGGGGTTCTTTTCAATCCCGGCACGGACCAGAAGCGTGCGGAGAAGGCACTCCGGATGTGCCTCTTCCATGACGAAAAAAGACGAACACGTACACTGAGGCGGCAGCCCTTGCCGATGAGGATTCCATCGAGTCAATCCGGTGCATACAACCGGCTACCATGGGATTGTTCATGCTCTGTTTTGCCGTGGTGTGGCTACAGGCTATGCGCAATAAACCCCTAATGAAATAACCCCTTAAGAACTAGATCGCTAATAAAAATGAGATAAGTTCCAACTTAAACAAGTAGAAACGTATTAAATTCGGCCGTGCCGAACTTTGGATACCCGCAGCCAAGGATATAATAATCATCCTATTTTATTATAACTTCACTACTAAAGGGTGATTTTTTTGAGGTTAGGATTTTCATGCATTAGTATTTGACAGATCACGTGGGATTTCAGACATGGTGTCAAAGAGAAAGATGCTCAGTATGCTTTGACATTTCATCATGAATAGACTTACTAACGAGCAACGCTTGCAAATCATTGAATTTTATTACCAAAATCAGTGTTCGGTTCAAAATGTGTTCATTCACCGTAACGTTGCGTCCAACAGCATCTTTGAAAAAATACGGTCCAATGATTCCACCAGCGTACAAACCACACCAAACAGTGCATTTTTCGGGATGCATGGGCAGTTCTTGAACGGCTTCTGGTTGCTCTTCACTTCACTTCACAAATGCGGCAATTTTGCTTATTTACGTAGCCATTCAACCAGAAATGAGCCTCATCGCTGAACGGTGAATGAACACATTTCGAACCGAACACTGATTTTGGTAATAAAATTCAATGATTTGCAAGCGTTGCTCGTTAGTAAGTCTATTCATGATGAAATGTCAAAGCATACTGAGCATCTTTCTCTTTGACACCATGTCTGAAATCCCACGTGATCTGTCAAATACTAATGCATGAAAATCCTAACCTCAAAAAAATCACCCTTTATGTCCATAGTTATATCTAAATAGGGGCTGGCCTCGATCATATTTTATCCAGGTCCCGATATTCCATATACAAGTAGCAGTTTCAGCGAAATCCGCTTTTTATGGGAATAAGACCCAAAATTAGAAGATCGGTCCATATGACAGCTACATCTATATTGTCTGATCTGATTCATATATATTGGGTTGCCCAAAAAGTAATTGCGGATTTTTCATATAGTCGGCGTTGACAAATTTTTTCACAGCTTGTGACTCTGTAATTGCATTCTTTCTTTTGTCAGTTATCAGCTGTTACTTTTAGCTTGCTTTAGAAAAAAAGTGTAAAAAAAGTATATTTGATTAAAGTTCATTCTAAGTTTTATTAAAAATGCATTTACTTTCTTTTAAAAAATCCGCAATTACTTTTTGGGCAACCCAATATGTCGGATGTCGGGAGGTTTAACACAACTCACTATTTCAAATCTCAACGAAATCGGGTATGGAAACTATCGATAAACAAAACTGACTTTCTATAGAGGAATATCCGTGACCGTACCGGAACTTACCGTTCCGTACCAGAACTTTTCGTTCCACTCAAGACTAGAGAAGTGTCCTCCAGATCGAAACCGTGGTTCTCCCGGCATATTCGTTCGGCTATTCACGAGAGGAATATGTCGCATCGCAGGTGGAGACGTTTCAGGACGCCTGAGTTCAATCAGTTGATTACGATAGCCAAGAAAGACTACTATTACAGACGCTTTACTTCTGCAAGAGGCTCCAAGTTAACTTGGAAGGTTATTCGAGACATAGGAATTAGGAAAGATACTAATTTCTATGGATTTAATGTCTCCCCCTCTCTCGATGACGACTCTGGGTTTGGCTTCAGCTGTATTGGTCCGAACGATGTCCTTGAGTGTGTCGCGACTGTAAAGTCTAACGCTGTCGGATCTGATGGCATTGATCCTAGATTTTTAAGACTTTTGCTCCCCCTTATTATTCCCCATGTAACCTATGTTTTCAATAGGATTTTGACCACGAGTTATTTGCCATTAGCGTGGAAGCATGCCATGGCCATCCCAGTGCCTAAGAATTCCAAGGAATATAGACCAATTGCGCGATTCCTTGTTACTTGTCCAAGGTCTTTGAGCAACTGCTGTATTTGCAAATGTCGTCATTTGTCAACGAGAGCTCTTTGTTATTTGTCCTAACCACAGCAGCGTAACTGCCTTGGCAGAGGTCACTTAGATGATTAGAGTCAATTTGGAGAATGACAAGTTAAATTTCCTTGTTCTTTGTGACCATTCTAAGGTATTTGTCACTGTGGATCATTCCTTGTTATGTGATAAGATGAGACATCTTTACAATTTTTCTACTACGTCCGTTCGTCTTATTTTGTCGTACCTGTCACACCGTACTTTGTCCGTCAGTTATAAGTCTTCTGTATCGTCGCCTCTGCTCTCCTCAGGGATCAATTCTGGGTCCTCTTCTCTTTGCATTGCACAGTAACGACTTGTCGAGTCAATTGTCTTATTGTGAGGTACATATGTACGCTGACGATGTACAGATATATATCGGCAGTCCGAAGGATGAGATTGCTGAAAACATATGTCTGATTAATCGTGATTTGTCAATAGTCAGCACGTGGGCGAAAGCCAATGGCCTGTGTCTCAACCCTGTAAAGTCCAAGGGTGTTGTTATTAGAAACAGGCTGTCTCGTTTTTCATGTGATGTCGGTATATTCATTAACGATGCTATATTGGAAATCGTTCCTCATTCAAAGAAGTTGGGCGTGGTTATTAATAGCACTCTGACCTTCAGTAATCATATCCACTCTGTCTTTGGTCAGGGATATTCAAAATTGCGTGCTCTTTGGGTCACTCAGTCGGTTACTCCGCTGCGGGTTAGGTCTATCTTGGCAAAGACTTTTCTTGTTCCTGGCATTCTATACGGCTGTGAGTTGTTTGCTAATTGCGACTCGGTAAGTAGACGTAGGCTAAACGCCTTTTTTAATAGCGTTACTCGTTATGTATTTGGCTTGAGACGGCGCGACTCCATCTGTGAATATTCTTTATCCCTGTATGGCGTCTGCTTAAAGCACTTTTTGTACTTGAGCTCGCTTACTTGCCTGCATAAACTGATCTACACACAGGCGCCAACAACAACAAACCGATCTCCTGATAAGTGCTCTAAGGCCCCAAGATCTGGCTGATCTGGCAGATATTTTGATATATAAAGTACACATGTGTCCTACAACGAAGAATTTTATGTAAATTTTGAGTAGAATCCAAGATTTGGCCCAACTGAACCCAGAACGTTTTTGGTTGTTTAATTTGATTTCACACAAGTTTTTGTTAAATTTTCATAGAGAATCTCCTGGAATTTGAAGTTTAATATATTTCGAGGTAGTTATAATTTTCATTCATTGTTATTGTGGCTAATCTCTGTTACTATCCATAATGGAATTATGAATTGAATAGATATTTCTAATTGAATATTTCAAATAAATGTTATCTCTAAATTGAAAAATGGTCATGTACGCAGATATGATACCTCTTCATGAGATTGTTTTTTTTTTTTTTTTTTTTTGGGTTTCCATCAAGCGTAGAATAATCGAGAATTGAATTACTTATGGCATATGGATGATATCAAAATATAATGGTATATCTAATATTGCTAACGCCACTCTATCGATATATCTACCTTCCCAATCTGCTCTGGAGCAGTAAATATTTTTGCTATTTCGTTTACATTGTCTCCCTGCAGAGCTTCACCGCAAGATTCCATTAAATTTTATTTCCCCCATCTCTGATGAATTCGCATTGTATATCAGTGATTTGTATTGTGATACTGGCAGTAGTGAATGTGTGTGTGTGTGTGTGGGTGAGAGTATGTGAGGGTGTTGATATCCAGAAAACACACACACACATGTACAGAAATACTCGAATCCATTTTTAAACGCACACATTGAGGCTAAGTTAAAATACCGTAATTCGAAATCCAGAGAGTAAACAAAAGTCCGCATTCAAGCAAATACATCATAGTTATCTAAACACATGGGAAACAGTGGATAAAAAATAAAACACAGAGCTCTTTCATAATCCCGTTATATCTGTGACACTCCCTTTGAAACAGCTGGAAATATTGTTGTACGGCCTATTAAATACTGTCTTGACATTCAAAGTCTTTATAGACATGTCCGTATGTCGAACGGAAATATTGGAACCAATAAAGATTTACGCTCGGGATTCTGGTTTAAACCGTTGAGTGTAGCGGACGTTCCGCAAGAGTTTTCCTGTAACTCGTAATAGGTCATTATTTTTGGAAAAAAAAATTTAAGTCACTCAAGGTTAGCTACGATAGAGGTATGTATTAGGCTACGGATGATCTGTGTTTGTTTCCAGTGGAGCGGATCTTGAGCGCGAGAGATGGCTTAGGATGAACTCCAAAGATCCAACAGCTGCGGTGGTGGCAGGTTTTCTGCTACTTAAACCTTGCCATTAGCCGACAGACGACTGATTAGCAGGGGCTTTTCACGAAGACAAGGCCGAACCTGTTCTATCTTCGCATGCCTATAATTTGCCAAAGTCATCGGCCTTCCCCGGCACACCAACACGCTCTTCAAGAGGTTGGAACAATAGAAGACGCATCGCGCTCAGGTTTATTGAGAGGCTGGGTGCCAATGATCCTAAGGCTCTCACTAATAGGCAGAGAGACTGCCTTGATAGGGCTGGGTGATTCGCTGCACAGGCTACCCCAAAGACTACACATCTAGATTCGGAAACTGCACCGCAGTCAGCCAAAAGGTTGCGGTCACCTGGAGGGCATTGCAGGCGAACAATAGAAAGATGGGTGCAAGAACCTTTGCTAATGTAGCAAGGGACAGTTTGGTGATGCCATTGGTCGACAAGGGATAGAAACAGGGCTGCATACCTAGGAATATTTGGAGTCGTATAGTCCATGGACTGGCATTAGTGTACTCCGATGTCTTTGCGGAATTTACTCAGTCTCCTCCAGTTAGTGACGATGCAGACTGGTATCGGGGCCGATACAGAATAACTGCCCTCGGGGATCAACGCTCAAATCAAGTGTATCGTTGAACGCTAAACAAATAAGAGCGGGCCGAATCTTAAATACCCTCCACCATGGATCGCATTTGTCGAGTTCTAAGCGCGGTATCTCTTTTTAGGCAAACAAAGAATATTGAATAAGAACAGTAATGCTATTGGAGCTATATCATGTTATAGTCCGATTCGGACCATAAATGAATGCTAAACATTGTAGAAGTCATTGTGTAATATTTCAGTTCATTCGGATAAGAATTGCGCCTTGTAGAGCCTCAAGAAGCAAAATCGGGAGATAGGTTTATATGGCAGCTGTATCAAGCTATTGATCGATTCAGACCATATTAGACACATATGTTGAAGATAGAAGCAGTTGTACAAAATTTCTGCTAAATCGGATGATAATTGCGCCCTCTAGAGGCTCAAGAAGTCAAGATCCCAGCTATATCAGGTTATGTACCGATTTGCGCCATACTTCGCACATTTATTGGAAGTCATAACAAAACACCCCATGAAAAATTTCAGCCAAATCGGATGAGTATTGCGCGCTCTATTGGCTCAAGAAGTCAAGATCCAAGATCGGTTTATATGACAGCTATACCAGATTATGAACCGATTTGAATTGTACTTAACACAGATGTCGGAAGTGTTACTAAAACACCACGTGCAAAATTTCAGTCAAATCGGACGAAAATTGCGCCCTCTAGAGGCTCAAGAAGTCAAGACCCAAGGTCGGTTTATATGACAGCTATACCAGATTATGAACCGATTTGAATTGTACTTAACACAGATGCCGGAAGTGTTACTAAAACACCACGTGCAAAATTTCAGTCAAATCGGACGAAAATTGCGCCCTCTAGAGGCTCAAGAAGTCAAGACCCAAGATCGGTTTATATGACAGCTATACCAGATTATGAACCGATTTGAATTGTACTTAACACAGATGTCGGAAGTGTTACTAAAACACCACGTGCAAAATTTCAGTCAAATCGGACGAAAATTGCGCCCTCTAGAGGCTCAAGAAGTCAAGACCCAAGGTCGGTTTATATGGCAGCTATATCAAAACATGGACCGATTTGGCCCATTTACAATCCCAACCAACCTACACTAATAAGAAGTATTTGTGCAAAATTTTTACCGCTAGCTTCACTCCTTCGAAAATTAGGGTGCTTTCGACAGACAGACGAACCACAGACTGAAAGATTGGTAGATTGGATGAGGCTGATGGTGACCGGACACATGCAGTATTCATACTAAACTCCGGGTGTCTTGCAGACCTCAACAAGTCTGAAGAGGTTATATCCTACGGATTCAACATGTTGAAACTGAAGGTCTATAGAAGCGGTGGGTTTGGAGAATCAAGAGACGACTCAGCAGTTGTTACTGAACACTTGCCCACTTGAACATCGGCAACATCGCTAAAGTCTGGCGGATTCCAGGAGACTGAATGCCATAATCGAGACAGGAGGGGATGGCATCGGAACGAGACCCGACAAGCCCTGAGTGGGTAGGTCATCCAGTTGGACTAGGCTCAAGGTGTGAGTCAGCGGAGAAGCATGGAACTCAAAAAGTACTTCGACAGCAACAGCTTGTGAAGCATCTAAGGAGGAATCATACACACCGCAAATGTCCAGGTTCCTCAGCCTTTGCATCTGCCCCTAGATGCGTACGGAAGCTCAACATGACAAGATCTAACGAATCTTGTGAGGATGAACACCTGATGGAATCAGAAGACGAGGCTAACACAACAGTGGTGGAAGTTCTGAATCCTGATTATGGTCTGGTTTCTACAGATAATTCTCCACCATTGTTAGGCGGGCTCGGCGGTACTAAAGGTCTTTCTGATGGCAGGATGATTTGACGTGATTTTTATCCAGGAACCATGGGAGTGCGAAGAATGGTTCGTGGACTAAGAATTTCGGGATTTAAACTACTCATGGGTACGGGGAATGGGAGACACAGAGCCTGTATTTTTGCAAAGAGTAGTCTAAATGTTTTTCTTCTTCCGTCGCTAAGCACTGACGATTTAGTAGTAGTCAGCCTTGAAATAAACAAGTCCCATTACTGGCTGACCTTCATATGTATGGCACATGATTCAGAGATGCCGCCTTCAAACCTTAAGTCGCTGGTGTAGGGCCGCTTCTGTAGGGAAGAAGAGCCTCATGGCATATGGGGAAGTTCGGCTGTCAACGGAAGAAGCGCAGCAAAAATGCGACTGGAAATGGTTTGATGTTCACAGTTTCTCTGATCATCGTTATATTAGTTTCAGCCTTGTAGAAACTACGGCAGAAGTTGTCCCTTGACTAAACAGTAGAAAGGCGGATTGGGATAAATTTCGGCACAAATTCTGCACGTCTATCCGTTCTAGACTAGAAAAGGAAGTGGAAACTGCAGAGGATATAGACATAGCGGTCAAGCGGATCACGAAGGACCTCAACGTATAGCTTGTGTCAGCATGTCCTAAAGGCAAGCCAAGGGGCAAACAGCGACTGCCATGGTGGACCCCAGAGCTGGTTGGTCTAAGGAAGGACTGCAGAAATCTCTTCAACAGGGCAAAAGCCACAAGAGCACCACACGATTGGGAATTTTATAAGGCTGAGCTAAGAAAATATAAGGGCTAGCTGAGAAAGACTCAGAACAAATCCTGGGTAGAATTCTGCAGCTCCGTGGAGAATACATCTGAGGCCTCAAGGCTAAAGAAGATTCTGTCATCGAGACCTATTACGGTGGGGTATATTCAGAATTTAGAATCTAGACTTGAAGAGGTCTACCGCTTTACTGTCATTGGCTAGAATAGACGTCTCAGTCATTGTATCCGTCATGACAGGTCAGTGTCTACTCGGAAAAATGCTGATAGACTGAAGGTTGCCAGTAACCACTTGTGCAGAAGCTGTGAGGACATCGAAGATGAAGAGACTATAGAATACCTTCTGTGTGTGCGTCCCGCACTAGCAGTTAGAAGTAGTTCCAGTTTAGGTTTTCATTTCTTTGAGAACATGTCCGATTTAACGGATGTGAACATTTGCAAGTTATTGGGCATTTTAAAGCGAACTGGATGATTCAAAGGTGGGAACTAGAAGGCATCTTCTAGTCCTTCTTCTATTGTGAGTCTGATGGCAGACTTCCACTTAAACCTAACCTAACCTACAAGTGTGGATCGTCAGAGATTATCAATGGGTCATATCATTATACCCTCCACCATAGGATGGGGCTATACTAATTTCCTCATTCCGTTTGTATTATATCGAATTATTGATCTGAGATCCAGCAAAGTATACATGTTCTTGATCGGCTTGACATTCTTAGTCGATTTAGCCAAGTTAGTCTGTCTGTCTAACTAACTTTCACGCTAACTTTTGAAGGTGCTTAAAATTGTACATAAATCGATCTCTGATCTTGGCTTCTTGAGTCACTAGATGGCGCAATTTTCATCCAATTTGGCTAAATTGTGAATGAAGTGTTTTGTTATGATAATGTGCTAAGTATAGTTTATATAGGCCCATAATCTGATTTAACTGCCATATAATCCGATCTTGGATATTGACTTCTTGAACCACTAGAGAGCGCAATTCTCATCCGATTTGCCTGAAGTATTTTGTTATGACTTTCAACTAAGTATGATTTAAATCGGCCCATAATCTGATATAGCTGCCATAAAATCCGATGTTGGATCTTGACTTCTTTTGCCACTAGAGGGCGCAATTCTCATCCGAATTGGCTGAAATTGTGCATGAGGTGTATTATTTTACTTTCAACAACTCCGCCAAGTATGGTCAAATTCGGTTCATAACCTGGTATAGCTCTCATATAAATCGATGACGAATCTTGACATCTTGAACCGCTAAAGGGCGCAATAATTATCCGATTTGACTGAAATTTTGCACGAAGTGTTTGGTTTAACCATCAACAACTACGAAAAGTATGGCTCAAATATGTTCATTGCTCAGCTTATTGGCATAACTAAAATCCTAGTGGTGGAATTTTTAGCTTTGGCCTACCCGCTCCCTGACGCAATTTTACTTGTTTCGCACCACTGTGCAATATAAAAGTTTTCATTGATTCTGTTGTTTGTTTATTTTCCTCCTTTCTTCCTTTCAAACATAGACAATTTTCCAATGCTGGTATTGAACAAAATTTGTAAAATAAAAATAGCAATGATATACTACTACCATTGACAGTCGATGCTGTATGTGAGGTGGTGGGACAAAAGCTCAATTTACTATCTGCTCTACCCTTCAACCGCACCGCAGTGCATCGTTGGTCGCGATGGTTTCGGATCGCTTGGTATGCTACCGGCATAAAAAAGAAAGTGGCATCGTTTCCATTATCAATTTTTATTGTCGAATATTTATAGAGAGGTTTACACGTGATCCAAGTCTTAACCCATACGTTTTTAGTCGCTTGAACTACCTGCAGAGAGATTGGACATGAACTGTTGGGGATTTTCAATAGCACAGTGTGAGAGTTTTACTTTTATCTTTTGCTTCGTAGCGAAATGAAAGTGCGTATGTGTTTTCTTTTTAACCAGCATACATAAGGCACAAAAAAATATGCTCCCAATGGATTATGTTTCCATGTGTGAGTGTGAGTGTCAGTGTGTCAGTGTCTATGAAAATAGTATGTAATACAATTTTGTAAGGGATTCAATAAAAAGTGGTGCAGAGGCATTTCTGCTGCTGTGCTACCATGCTGAAGTATTCCAATTTTCAAGCATTGTTGGTATTGTATTGTGAATTGGTTTGTTGCTCGTTTATGACATATCTGCCAGCGCCCTCCTTAGGCATTGATGAAAATCTTGTCAAGCGGAAGTTTGTGAATTACCTCCGGCATGATGTGGCTTCAATGTCAACCCTTTGATGTGTCGCATTGTGGCATATGTAACCCAATTATTTACTTTCGCCAAAGGAGTGCCGTCTCGCGTCTTTCAATTACATTAAGGTAATGCTATGAATAAATCAAAATATTTGTATATAACATCCTTTGCCACAAACTGATCCATGTCTATGTAACATGTCCCCAAGGACTTGCGTCAATTCGTCGCATTGAGCAGAGAAGGCGATTTGTATGTGTTGCAACATTTCCATCCCAAAGGATTTCCGCTTTTAAAATTGACATATGCTATACATCAAGGATGTAAAAAGGGATTTTGTTCATCATCAAGAGTACGTGCTGAGGATGAAGGTCATATTGATTAAAAAAAAAAAACACAAGTAAAAACGTGCCAAGTTCCGCCGGGAAAGAGTCTAGGGAATCCACCAACATGGATTCCGCTTAAAATTTGCCTTTATCAACTCAGTTCATTCAACAATCAAATCGGTTGCGGCTGCTATGGTCTCAAGTAATCATATCGGGGAATTGGTATTTAAGGGTCCCATTCGAATCATATGTGGCACCCAACCCGGAATGTCGTAGCAGAAGTCTTTGTGTCAACTTTCAACCAAATCAGGTGAAAATTGAAGCCTCTAGTAGCTAAAGAAGTCAAATCCGGGGATTGGTTTAAATGGGGGCTAAGACCGATTTGGTTTATACTTGGGATTTGGAAGCCATAGCAGAAGACTTTGTGCCAAATTAGATGAAAATTGATTAGATGAATTGATTGAAATTTCGATTTTTAATGGATTTTCAATGAAATTAATTCACAAATTAAGGCCCATTTCCCTCTAGGATGCATAGTTTAGGAGATTCAGCCATTTTAAGTTTTCCAAGTGAAATTTCAATTTTTAAATGGATTTTCGATGAAATTTTTGAATGGAATTAAGGCCCATTACCCTCTAGGACGCATAGTTTAGGAGATACAGCCATTTTAAGTTTTCCAAGTGAAATTTCGATTCTCAATGGATTTTCGATGAAATTCTCAATTTTTGAAAGTCACAAATTAATGCCCATTTCCCTCTAGGACGCATGGTTTAGGACATACAGATATTTTAAGTTTTCCAAGTGAAATTTCGAATTTTAATGGATTTTCGATGAAATTCTCAACTTTTGGGTGGAGTCACGAATTAAGGCCCATTTCCCTTTAGGACGCATGGTTTAGGAGATACAGCCATTTTAAGTTTTCCAAGTGAATTCAAATTTTTCGATGCAATCGCGAATTATGGCCCATTTCCCTCTAGGACGCATAGTTGAGGAGATACAGCCATTTTAAGTTGTCCAAGTGAAAATTCGATTTTTAATGGATTTTCGATGAAATTCTGAATTTTTGGGTGGAGTCACGAATTAAGGCCCATTTTCCTCTAGGACGCATAGTTGAGGAGATACAGAAATTTAAGTTGTCCAAGTGAAAATTCGATTTTTAATGGATTTTCGATGAAACTCTGAATTTTTGGGAGGAGTCACGAATTAAGGCCCATTTCCCTCTAGGATGCATAGTTTAGGAGATAATGCCCTTTAAAGTTTTTTCAAGTACAATTTCGATTTTTAATGGATTTTCGATGAAATTCTGAATTTTTGGGTGGACTCACGAATTAAGGCCCATTTCCTTCTAGGACGCATAGATTAGGAGATACAGCCATTTTAAGTTTTCCATGTGAAATTTCGATTTTTAATGGATTTTCGATGAAATTCTGAATTTTTTGGTGGAGTCACGAATTAAGGCCCATTTCCTTCTAGGACGCATAGTTTAGGAGATACAGCCATTTTAAGTTTTCCAAGTGAAATTTCGATTTTTAATGAATTTTGGATGAAATTCTCAATTTTTGGATGGAGTCACCAATTAAGGCCCACTTCCCTCTAGGACGCATAGTTTAGGAGATACAGCCATTTTAAGTTTCCCATGTGAAATTTCGATTTTTAATGGATTTTCGATGAAATTCTGAATTTTTTGGTGGAGTCACGAATTAAGGCCCATTTCCTTCTAGGACGCATAGTTTAGGAGATACAGCCATTTTAAGTTTTCCAAGTGAAATTTCGATTTTTAATGAATTTTCGATGAAATTCTCAATTTTTGGATGGAGTCACGAATTAAGCCCCATTTCCCTCTAGGACGCATAGTTTAGGAGATACAGCCATTTTAAGTTTCCCATGTGAAATTTCGATTTTTAATGGATTTTCGATGAAAATTCTGAATTTGGGTGGAGTCACGAATTAAGGCCCATTTCCCTCTAGGACGCATAGTTTAGGAGATACAGCCATTTTAAGTTTTCCAAGTGAAATTTCGATTTTTAATGGATTTTCGATGAAATTTTGAATTTTTGGGTGGAGTCACGAATTAAGGCCCATTCCCCATAGGACGCATAGTTTAGGAGATACAGCCATTTTAAGTTTTCCAAGTGAAATTTAGATTTTTAATGAATTTTCGATGAAATTCTCAATTTTTGGATGGAGTCACGAATTAAGGCCCATTTCCCTCTAGGACGCATAGTTTACGAGATACAGCAATTTTAAACTTTCCCAGTGAAATTTCGATTTTTAATGAATTTTCGATGAAATTCTCAATTTTTGGATGGAGTCACGAATTAAGGCCCATTTCCCCCTAGGACGCATAGTTTGAGAGATACAGCCATTTTAAGTTTTAAAAGTGAAATTTCGATTTTTAATGAATTTTCGATGAAATTCTGAATTTTTGGATGGAGTCACGAATTTTTGGATGGAGTCACGAATTAAGGCCCATTTCCCCCTAGGACGCATAGTTTAGGAGATACAGCCATTTTAAGTTTCCCATGTGAAATTTCGATTTTTAAGGGATTTTCGATGAAATTCTCAATTTTTGGATGGAGTCACGAATTAAGGCCCATTTCCCCCTAGGACGCATAGTTTAGGAGATACAGCCATTTTAAGTTTTCCAAGTGAAATTTCGATTTTTAATGAATTTTCGATGAAATTCTCAATTTTTGGATGGAGTCACGAATTAAGGCCCATTTCCCTCTAGGACGCATAGTTTAGGAGATACAGCCATTTTAAGTTTCCCATGTGAAATTTCGATTTTTAATGAATTTTCGATGAAAATTCTAAATTTGGGTGGAGTCACGAATTAAGGCCCATTTCCCTCTAGGACGCATAGTTTAGGAGATACAGCCATTTTAAGTTTTCCAAGTGAAATTTCGATTTTTAATGAATTTTCGATGAAATTCTGAATTTTTGGATGGAGTCACGAATTAAGGCCCATTTCCCTCTAGGACGCATAGTTTAGGAGACACAGCTATTTTAAGTTTTCCAAGTGAAATTTCGATTTTTAATGAATTTTCGATGAAATTCTCAATTTTTGGATGGAGTCACGAATTAAGGCCCATTTCCCCCTAGGACGGATAGTTAAGGAGATACAGCCTTTTTAAGTTTTACAAGTTAAATTTAGATTTTTAAGGGATTTTCGATGAAATTCTCAATTTTTGGATGGAGTCACGAATTAAGGCCCATTTCCCCCTAGGACGCATAGTTTAGGAGATACAGCCATTTTAAGTCTTCCAAGTGAAATTTCGATTTTTAATGAATTTTCGATGAAATTCTCAATTTTTGGATGGAGTCACGAATTAAGGCCCATTTCCCTCTAGGACGCATAGTTTACGAGATTTTTGGTGAAGTCACGAATTAAGGCCCATTTCCCCCTAGGACGCATAGTTTAGGAGATACAGCCATTTTAAGTCTTCCAAGTGAAATTTCGATTTTTAATGGATTTTCGATGAAATTCTGAATTTTTGGGTGGAGTCACGAATTAAGGCCCATTTCCCTCTAGGACGCATAGTTTAGGAGATACAGCCATTTTAAGTTTTCCAAGCGAAATTTCGATTATTAATGGATTTTCGATGAAATTTTGAATTTTTGGGAGGAGTCACGAATTAAGGCCCATTTCCCCCTAGGACGCATAGTTTAGGAGATACAGCCATTTTAAGTCTTCCAAGTGAAATTTCGATTTTTAATGGATTTTCGATGAAATTCTGAATTTTTGGGTGGAGTCACGAATTAAGGCCTATTTCCCCCTAGGACGCATAGTTTAGGAGATACAGCCATTTTAAGTTTTCCAAGTGAAATTTCGATTTTTAATGGATTTTCGATGAAATTCTCAATTTTTGGGTGGAGTCACGAATTAAGGCCCATTTCCCTCTAGGACGCATAGTTTAGGAGATACAGCCATTTTAAGTTTTCCAAGCGAAATTTCGATTTTTAATGGATTTTCGATGAAATTTTGAATTTTTGGGAGGAGTCACGAATTAAGGCCCATTTCCCCCTAGGACGCATAGTTTAGGAGATACAGCCATTTTAAGTCTTCCAAGTGAAATTTCGATTTTTAATGGATTTTCGATGAAATTCTGAATTTTTTGGTGGAGTCACGAATTAAGGCCCATTTCCCCCTAGGACGCATAGTTTAGGAGATACAGCCATTTTAAGTTTTCCAAGTGAAATTTCGATTTTTAATGAATTTTCGATGAAATTCTCAATTTTTGGATGGAGTCACGAATTAAGCCCCATTTCCCCCTAGGACGCATAGTTTAGGAGATACAGCCATTTTAAGTTTTCCAAGTGAAATTTCGATTTTTAATGAATTTTCGATGAAATTCTCAATTTTTGGATGGAGTCACGAATTAAGGCCCATTTCCCTCTAGGACGCATAGTTTAGGAAATACAGCCATTTTAAGTTTTCCAAGCGAAATTTCGATTTTTAATGAATTTTCGATGAAATTCTCAATTTTTGGATGGAGTCACGAATTAAGCCCCATTTCCCCCTAGGACGCATTTTAAGTTTTCCAAGTGAAATTTCGATTTTTAATGGATTTTTGATGAAATTCTGAATTTTTTGGTGAAGTCACGAATTAAGGCCCATTTCCTTCTAGGACGCATAGTTTAGGAGATACAGCCATTTTAAGTTTTCCAAGTTAAATTTCGATTTTTAATGGATTTTCGATGAAATTCTGAATTTTTTGGTGGAGTCACGATTAAGGCCCATTTCCCCCTAGGACGCATAGTTTAGGAGATACAGCCATTTTAAGTTTTCCAAGTGAAATTTCGATTTTTAATGGATTTTCGATGAAATTCCCAATTTTTGGATGGAGTCACGAATTAAGGCCCATTTCCCCCTAGGACGCATAGTTTAGGAGATACAGCCATTTTAAGCTTTCCAAGTGAAATTTCGAATTTTAATGGATTTTCGATGAAATTCTGAATTTTTGGGAGGAGTCACGAATTAAGGCCCATTTCCCTCTAGGACGCATAGTTAAGGAGATACAGCCATTTTAAGTTTTCCAAGCGAAATTTCGATTTTTAATGGATTTTCGATGAAATTTTGAATTTTTGGGTGGAGTCACGAATTAAGGCCCATTTCCCCCTAGGACGCATAGTTTAGGAGATACAGCCATTTTAAGTTTCCCATGTGAAATTTCGATTTTTAATGAATTTTCGATGAAATTCTGATTTTTTTGGTGGAGTCACGAATTAAGGCCCATTTCCCTCTAGGACGCATAGTTTAGGAGATACAGCCATTTTAAGTTTTCCAAGTGAAATTTCGATTTTTAATGGATTTTCGATAAAATTCTGAATTTTTTGGTGGAGTCACGAATTAAGGCCCATTTCCCCCTAGGACGCATAGTTTAGGAGATACAGCCATTTTAAGTTTTCCATGTGAAATTTCAATTTTTAATGAATTTTCGATGAAATTCTCATTTTTTGGATGGAGTCACGAATTAAGCCCCATTTCCCTCTAGGACGAATAGTTTAGGAGATACAGCCATTTTAAGTTTTCCAAGTGAAATTTCGATTTTTAATGGATTTTCGATGAAATTCCCAATTTTTGGGTGGAGTCACGAATTAAGGCCCATTTCCTTCTAGGACGCATAGTTTAGGAGATACAGCCATTTTAATTTTTCCAAGTGAAATTTCGATTTTGAATGGATTTTCGATGAAATTTTGAATTTTTGGGTGGAGTCACGAATTAAGGCCCATTTCCCCCTAGGACGCATAGTTTAGGAGATACAGCCTTTTTAAGTTTTCCAAGTGAAATTTCGATTTTTAAAGAATTTTCGATGAAATTCTGAATTTTTGGATGGAGTCACGAATTAGGGCCCATTTCCCCCTAGGACGCATAGTTTAGGAGATAAATCCTTTTTAAGTTTTACAAGTTAAATTTCGATTTTTAATGGATTTTCGATGAAATTCTCAACTTTTGGGTGGAGTCACGAATTAAGGCCCATTTCCCTCTAGGACGCATAGTTTAGGAGATACAGCCAGTTTAAGTTTTTCGTGTGAATTTTTAATTTTTAATGGATTTTCGATGAAATTCTGAATGTTTGGGTGGAGTCACGAATTAAGGCTCATTTCCCTCTAGGACGCATTAACTATGCGTCCTAGAAGATACGGCTATTTTAAGTTTTTCAAGTGAAATTTCGATTTCTAATGGATTTTCGGTGAAATTTTAATGGGGTCGCGAAGTAATGCCCATTTTCCTCTAGGACGCATAATTTAGGAGATACAGCCATTTTATGTTTTACCAAATAAATTTCGATTTAGCCAGAAATGAGCCTCGTCGCTGTACACAATTTTCCACTATTTTTTGTCAATAAATTTCAACGAATTGCAATAGTTGCTCGTTTATGGGTTTCTCCATGATGAAATGGCAGAGTGTATTGAACACTTTGCACTTTCACACTTGAAATTTGGACACAATTATCAAACAGTGCAGACAACTGGAAAAATCTAACTCTTAAAATAAATTGTCAAAATTAGATTTTCACCGAAAATGATGTCTCATACATTTTTACTCCTTCATCACAAATTTTTTACAACAATCCATGTGTAGGTTGCTGCATGTATCTGCTAATTTAAATTCATTTTTTTTTTAATTAAAGAAGGAAAATTTTCGTTTTAAATTGTTCACTTTATAAGTCATAATGAAGAAGCTTGAGATATAATGCGAAAAAGGAAACAAAATGAAAACAAAAATCCTTTACTCAAAAATTCTCTGTGACTTGAATTTGATAAATTAGTCAGAATTTTCAAAGTGTTCGCCTTTTAATTACAATATTATTAGACTAATTGATGTTTTCTTTTCGTTCCATTTCCCGTGCAGAAAAAAATTGTGGGTCGATTTATTTTCGTTATTTCCTTCTCGCATCCTTCTGCTGAGAGCTACTTATTGTCTTATGCAGAGTACAAAGAACAAACATTTATTCTTCCTTTTTTAAGGGATTATTTCATTTGGCTGGGAGTTATTTTTTGTTGAAGTACTTTTGACACTTTGGTATGTATGCTCCCAACAGCTGGTGTTGTCTGTCTACAACACCTCACTCGAATGTTGCTCAAGTGGAAAAAATCACAAAATGATGTTTTGTCGGTGATGGCGTTTGAAGGGGTTTCAATTTGGTAGGATTTTTATGCACTACAAGGGCGGATGAGTGGCATATTGAATATGTCAAGCAGAATGTAACAACTTGGGTTTGCAAATTTTGATTAAAATCCAGATTGTTTGAATTAAAAAAAGAATGAGAATCCATCAATCCATTAAGACGTATGGAGGATACTTTTCTCGACTCAACATGGGTTGGATGAGATCGACGCCAGACACAGACATCCAGTTATCCGCCGGTGCCGCATTGTGGCCCCTTGTGTTTCCTCAATAGCCTTTCTCTCTCAGATTCAGATTCAAGGGGCATCAACAATGATTCCGGCACATTTCATCAATGCACACCCTCTTACAACTTTAATGATAGAATGAAAGATTTGAATCTATGTGGATTCATTCCTCTTAACCATGATAGCGGAGTCGGAGTATTAATCCGGAGTCGGAGAGCGATTTGGAGTCGGGGCAAGCGTGTTCAACTCCGAACTCCGGTTCAACAGCCCAACTCCGAACTCCAGCACAGACCTCAAAAACTCAACTCAAACTTATGATCCCAGTATTTTATTCCTACTATGACTTAATGTCGGACATTGGCAAAGGAAGTCAAAACTATCCTCCGCGGAGTTAGTCCCAGACACCAGTGGAAGATGGCGCTATTTCCAATGCCGATGGGAGTCATATGTGCAGTTAATTTCAATAACCGTTCCTAAACAAAGCGACGTAATCATCAGCCAGACAGCCAAAGTCCTATAGTAGCAATAGCCACTTGGTATAGATCGGCCTCAAATCCTTGGCCGCACTCCATTGCAGCTTCCCCGCCTTCGGTATTAAGACGACCTTCAACCTACCCAACGTCAAGCATACATAGGAGTACCTTATACACGCTCGAAACAAAGCGACGAAATCATCAGCCAGACAGTCAAAGTCTTCCTGTAGCAATTTGGGATAAATACCATTTCGGATAGATGCCATTTAGACCAAATGCCAATTTTTCCCATGAACATTCCACTAAGGAACAGGGGCAAACTTCTCATATATCAATGAGTGCAGTCCGATTCAAGTTTAAGCTGATAAGGGGCCTCCTTTTTATAGCCGAGTCTGCACGACGAGCCGCAGTGCGAAACCTCTTGTGAGAGAAGTTTTACATGGCATAGTACCTTACAAATGTTGCCAGCATTAGGAGGGGAAAACCACCGCTGAAAATGTATTTTTCTGATGGTCTCGCCAGGATTCGAACCCAGGCGTTCAGCGTCATAGGCGGACACGCTAACCTCTGCGCTACGGTGGCCTCAAAGCTTTATTTAATACTCGATGTCGTTGAAATTTGAAATCGTGAGTTATTTAAGCCTCCCGACATTCGATCCAAATATGAATCAGATTAGACTATATAGATATAGTTGTCATATAGACCGATCTTCTAATTAGGGTCTTAATCCCATAAAAAGCGGATTTCTTGCCTAATTTCGCTGAAGCTGAGTTCTCGGGACATAGTAGTGGAGTTTTAACAAAATGGAATGATTTTTATATCTTTGAGAGTGGGTGTCTAAAATTCGGCACTGCGGAATTAACACCTTTTTACTTGGTAGAGAAGTTTGGAGGGTACTGAAAGACCTATAGAGAAATTGTTCAGCAAACATTTCATCGACAATGCGTTAATTTTGTGGTCCTTATATCAGATCTATTTGATATTCAGTTAACAGTATTATTAGGTGAAAATCTCCTTTTCCTACAACTTCTTGATTTGGGCATTGCTTTCGGTTTTGTGTAATTAATATTTAATAACCCTTTCCACAACAGCTCTTCATAGCATCCGTGTTGAAGTGAATATGAAATTCGACATCACCCATCACCATTGCCAACATGTTTTTTGTTTTTGATTTTCTTTCTCCTTCCATTAGACATTTCCCTGTTGGTCCTTCACTCGCACTGCTAATCGGGTGTTCAACCGAAAGTGCTTGAGTGCCATCAGCTGTTAGAGATGAAGAGATAATAAAGAGCTCGGCTGCTTCTGCATCACCCATGTCAAATGTTAAGGGGTGCTGCCTTCATGTGAAGCTTTGGAAATAATCCATGGCTCATGTAACATAAGGTGAATATTACCGCATCTAGGTTTTGTGTGTTTTGCTGTAAATCGTATTGGCTGTGGCCATTTTTTGTTTTTGGTTTTTTTTTTTAACATCAACAACAAACGGGAAGATTTGCTTGGGTGCGAGGAGGAAAACGCTCCGTAAAGGCTTCACTTTACACCATTTGCATGAAAATATGATGCCATAGAAAAGGTTTAACGCTGTATAATCTAAATAACTTAATTGCCCCCAAAGTGCTCGTTCCCTAGAACTGTACAGCAGAGAATGCCAGGACATGGTGTTTGCGTTTTTTGGTCCTATCTCACGGTCCTTTTTCTGCTGCTAAATTACACACAAATGTAATTTTCAATGTTAAGGTGTGCTCCTTTTTGGTAGCATAACGAAATAGACAAAGTCTCCTAAACAGCCCATAATGGCAAGCACAACATTAATATCTGCCTTGTTGTTTCTTATTCGTTATCTAGAGCAAAGTTTTAAAGAACTCGTAAACTCCTTGAAGTGTCGTAAATGTAGCGACAAAAGTATGTTTTCTAGTTGGGTTAAATGGATTATTTTCTGTTTGAGTGAAAATGCATACAGAATTTTATGACAAAAAACTCCAGGGACAAACAAAACATGTAGCATAGTGAATATAAAATTCTTTTGTGGATGCCATGTGAACTTTCAAAAGCAGAGGAGACAGTACTTGGAGTGTTTGGAAGAAAGATTCTTCGTAAAATTTATGAAACAGTCTGTGGAGATGAGGAACATCGGCGTCGTATGAACAACCAGCTGAATGTCAACGTTAAATTCACGAAATACAACGTCATTCCTATTACATGCTATTCGAAACAAGGTGTCAGAAATCGCAAAAGGAGTGCACAACATCAAAGTGCTTAAAAACCTATTAAGATTTCGGCTAGTGCAACAAATGTTCTGCCATAACCAATAAAAGAAAGAATGATAGTAAAACTGTATTTCATCCCTACATATTATTGAAGAATATTATCCAGATTGGAACATATTTGGATGTTGCTGTTTTTTAAACCGATTTCTCGAGTCCGGCCATATTTGGATATACAGTGACGGACAAAACTAAACTACGAACTTCGGCCAGCCAGCATATCCTTTATTGTCTCGTCCGTCCGTCGGTAGAAATCACTATAGCAGTCGAACGCTAAAAGCCAGTCACTTGAAGCACAGATACTTACTATTGATGTAGGTCGTTGGCGATTACAAATGGGCCATATCAATTCATATTAAGATATAGCTCGTATATAAACCCGTCTTCCGATTAGACTTCTAGCGCCCCTGGAAGCCGCAAGTTTTGTCCGATTTGGCTTGGCTCATTTTAAGACTTTCAACAACTGTGCTAAGTACGGTGCAAATTGGTCTATAACCTGGTATAGCTCCCACAAGATTTGAAAGGGCTCCCGATATGACTTCTTGAGCCTTTACAATCTGCAATTTTTGTCCGATTTGACTTCCAACAACTGTGACTAGTACGGTCTCAATCGGTCTATAACCTGATATAACTTCCATATAAACCGATCTCCCAATTTGACTTCTTGAGCCGCAATTGGAAGCCGCAATTTTAGTCCGATTTGGCGGAAATTGTGTACGTAATGTCCAAAATCGGTCTATAACCTGATATAGCTCCTATATAAACCGATCTCCCGATTTGACTTCTTGAACCCCTGGAAGACGCAATTTTTGTCCGATTTGGCTGAAATTTTGAAGAAAGTTTTCAGTTATGATTTCCAACAACTGTGCTAAGTACGGTTAAAATCGGTCTATTATCTTATATAGCTCCCAAAACCGATCTCCCGATTTTATTTCTTAAGGCCCTGGATGCCGCAGTTTGTCCGATTTGGCTGACATTTTGCATGTCGAGTTCTTTTATGACTTCCAACAGCTTTGCCAAGTACAGTCCGAATCTGAGTATAACTTGATATAGCTCCCATATAAACCGATCTGCTGATTTGACTTCTTGTGCCTCTGGAAGCAGCAAATTTTTCTCGAGTTAGCTAAAAAAAAATAACCGTGCCAAGTACGGTCGAAATCGGTCTATAATCTGATATTTTGCATGTAGGGATAAAGCTCCGATCTCCTGACTTGACTTATTGAGCCCTTACAAGCCGCAAGTTTAGTCCGACTTGACCAAAATTTTGCAAGTGGTGTTCCGTTATGACTTTCGAAAACTGTGCCAAGTTCGGTCCGAATGGGTCCACAACCTGATATAGCTTCCATATAAACCGATCTCCCGATTTTGCTTCTTAAGTCCATACAAGACACCATTTTTGTCCAATTTGGCTGAAATTTTGCATGCGGTGTTCTGTTACGACTTCCAACAACTGTGCCAAATATGGTCCAAATCGGTCTATAACAAGACATTGCTCCCATGTAAACCGGTCTCTCGATGATCCTTGTTCGGTTCCTAGAAGCTTAATTTTTGCTGGTTTGACAGAAGTTTGGTATGTAGGCGTTTTTTTCAAATTTTAATTTTTACTCAAAATTTAGGATGAAGATGAGGAGGAGGAGGAGGAGCCCCGACCACCTAGGGCCTTAAAATCTTGCACCCGAACTCAAAGAGATATCTCTACCAGTTCTCAAACAGCATATTTTTTATTAGTTATTTTCGTGTTTCTCCCACTGTGCAACGTTTGTTAGGTACTATGCGATATAAAAACTTCTCCTCAAAGAGGTGTCGCATTGCGGCACGCAGTTCGGACTCGGTTATGAAAAGAAAGTGCCTTATCATTGATTCTGAGTCGATTTCTATGCTTATGAAGGGGTGTAACTCCCTCTTTTTTTGGAGTTGTAAACAATTTCGCTAAGTTATAACACCCTGTACCACAGTAGTGGTATAGGCTATAACAATTCTCGAAGCAAGCAATCATTTTTCTGTTATACGACGATTTATTTACTCTACACCATTTGCGGTCTTTATTCGAAATGGTGTACAATTGTGGTAATTTAGCAACTACAAATTGTAAAATTGCATGATAATCTGCATAATTCAATTTTGGTTGGTATAAAAATTAGTTCGATAAACGTTTTATGGTTACTCATTTGGGCTCATGGCAATGGTCAATGTGGCTCTGAGCTCATTTGTATATATCGATAGAATGGATAGATTGTATGATAGAAAAACATCAACCGCATTTACCAAGAAAAACCCGCAAACACTACACAATTTATTTTTGTTGCTGGCAAAAAAAAAGAGCACAACTTTTTGTGTCTACATGCACAAATCGTTGTTTGTTTAATAAGACAGCTTTCAACAATCGATTGTTTTCCAATTTACATATGAATTATCTATGTGGCTGGTTGTGAATAGGGTTTTTGAATGTGTTTCAATTCTTTGCCAAAACCCTTGTTTTTTGTTTTCTTAGCCTTTTATGTTTAAACAATTCTGATAAATTTGCATGCGGTTGAATAGATTAGTAGATGTTATTGAAATTTTCCATTTTCTTTGCCTATTCAAATGGCAATCAAGACTCACTTGCGATAGGGTTGAGGGTATCAGTGAGTATGCACAAATAACTAGGAATTGGCGATTGGGGCGAATATTCATCTCTACACATCATTTACATGGAAAAAAGATATAAAAATTGTTTTGTATACTTGTAATATCAATATTTCTAATTTTATTAAAAACAAATTCTATGAAAAATATTTTGTTCACACAATGTTTAAAATATAAATATTTGAAATTTTCCATCTGCTTTTCTTGTTTTCTATTTACTTGCTTACAAACTTAGTATCCTAAAAAATTGTAAAGCAACCCTTCGTTAAATATTTGCAAAAGAATTACTCTAATCTTGACATGTGTAATCCAAACTAACCTGACTGCTAAGATACTCTCAGACTGACAGCATATTCTCGGCAAGACACTCTGTCCAAGCAGTCCCCTTTTCAAGTGGATGCATAGATGGCACTCGCACAATGCGATGAAGTTTGAAAAAAAATGTTCCAACTTAATTTGAAAAATGCTTTCTTAAAAAATCCAAGTTCCACAAATTTGAATCCAACCAACTTAAGCAGACATGTTTACTGGCCAGGACAATATGGGATTTAAATGAGCGATATTTGAGAGCAGAGAAGTAATATGGAACTCAAATTTAAGGCATTTCACAGGAGAGTACGAAACTGACTGGGTATTTTATCACAAACAAAAAAAAGCGTGGTAAGTTGTAACCGTTGAGTGGAGCGGACGTGTTTTCATTTCGCTCTTCAAAGAAAAAATATCCTTATCTTGGAATAGCTACTACGAAATGGACTCCAAAGACCTAACAGCTGCGGTGATGGCGTTAGACCATGGCATGTCATTCTCCCCTCCTATAGGTGTGGGTGCCTTGGCACCTATAGTCCAGAGTAATGCTTCAAGTGCACAACTAGTCGGCAGCCTAATTAATGAGGGAGAGACGGATAAACCAGAAGGATGCACGATCGTTCCCAGCCTTTAAGTAAAGGTGGTGTTTCCGACTCGGATTCAGGCAGCGATAGTGTCAATGAAACAGTCATTGCAGCCGAATCGAGAGATAACGGCGGAGGGATGACGGTAGATGTGAGCTTTGCTAAGCTCACAAGCAGACCGAGAATGCAATGCGGTGCACGGCGAGGGAGATAGAGGCGTATGTAAGGGCAGCGCAATCGTGCGAAAGTGCAGCATGCTATAAGGGATAGAACTGACAGTCCAAGCACTTCTATGGAAGCCGATCCCCCAAAGAGCATAACACTGCTAAAGTGCTGAATAACAAAAATAGCTCCCCGCTTTCAGAACTCCAGACAGTGTCCTGCGGAGGTGCGGAGGAAGCGTACGGTCCCTGAGTCTTCATGGAGGACTGTCACTTCCAAAAGGAGGCCACAACCATCACGAAACGGGATGTTCCCGCATAGAGGGACTGCATAAGTCAGCTCATCTCTGTTGTGCTTCCTTGCCACTCTGGCGTAAGAGGGCGGCTGCTTACCATACTCAGCGACCAACTTCCCGTTTCGTGATGGTTGTGGCCTCCCTGAGTCTTCATGGAGGACTGTCAATTCCAAAAGGAAGCCACAACCAAGCACGTGATTATTGTGGCCTCCTTTTGGAAGTGACAGTCCTCCATGAAGACTCAGGGAGGCCACAACCATCATGAAACGGGAAGTTGGTCGCTGAGCATGGTAAGCAGCCGCCCTCTTACGCCAGAGTGGCAAGGAAGCACAACAGAGATGAGCTGACTTATGCAGTCATCAATAACGGCTGTGCATCCAATAGGATTCCACCAGATCATCGGTCCCAAATGGAGGATCTGGTTAAAGAGCGGATTTTCGAACACGTGTAGAGGGTCCAACCATACAAATGATGAGCTGCGAGTATAGAGGGGACATTTTCACGCTGCGTTTTGCGTCGGCGGAATGTATTGATACCATAAATGAGCTCGTCAGGGGTAACCAAGCTTCCTGGGAGGGCGCAAAGCTCGACCTAGTGAGAAAGATGGACATCCCCCAGCTCACAAAGGCGACGCTCTTCATCAAGGGATCGGCCAGTAAATTTCCGACGAAACGCATGTTGCGATACTTGGGCAAGCCAAACCAAGGTTTGGTCACAGAGAAGTGGGAGGTTTTCCACAGGGAGAAGAAGGAGGAAGGAATTCTCTTTGTGGTTGGCATTGAACAAATATCTGTGACGAGTTTGGCTAAGACTAAAGGCATGGCGCCCTACGTGAGCAAGGCTGTATGGGGGTCCACCCATACAAATGATGAGCTGCGAGTATAGAGGGGACATTTTTAGGCTGCGTTTTGAGTCGGTGGAAAGTATTGACACCATCAAAAAACAGCTCGTCAGAGGTATCCACGCTGCCTAAGAGGGCGCAAAGCTCGATGGTCTTCCTCAGGGGATGGGGCAGTAAATTTGTAAGGTTTGGTCCTAGAGAAGTGGGAGGTCTTCCAAAGGGAGGAGAAGGAGGAAGGAACTCTCCTTGTGGTTGGCATTGATAACATCTCCGTGACGAGTTTGGCTAAGAGTAAAGACATGGCGCCCTACGGGAGGAATGCTGTCTTCATATTGGGACATCAAGCCGTACAGTGGCAGGTGACTTAATACCGCCCAACCAACAGGGGTCTTACGACGAGACAATCACCGCCTCTTTCAATATTGGAAAGACTAGGATAAGCAAACATCCTAATACTAAAATATCGGACAGTATAGTGGCGAGAGATATAACACAGCCTTACAAATAGGAAACCGACGACGGATCCTTATATTGAGACATTAGGCAGAGCAGCCTAATGTCTCCATCGTCTTCCATTATAAGGATTCAGAAGACTAGGATAGGCAAAGAACCTAATTCGATGAGGATTGCACGATCCGCACATAACGGGACACATATGACACAAGCTTACTTATTCGAAATCGGTGCGGCAAGTGATAGCTTGTGGCGAAGCGGATAAGTACTGGTTCCTGAATTAAGGCAACATGAATCTTGCCCATGCTGAGTATCTACGACAGAGCGTGTCTAGCTGTCTCTCTTCGGTAGAGGTTTATTTGTCATTGTGCCCAAGCGGATAAGAATTGGCTAATGAATTAAGGCAATATGAATCTTGCACTTGCTGATTTGCTCCAACAGAGCTTGTGTAACTGTCTCGCTCCGGTGGAGGTTTATTTGGTTGACTTCAATCATTCGTCCTTCAGTAAATTGGCATCTTGGGAGTGGGTGATGGTCACATTGTCTGCTCCCTGTTGTTTTGGCAGCATTGAGTTGTTTGTCACTGCACTGGCTGATAGAGGCCACCATAGGTCAGAGGATAGCATGATTGCTTATGATGCCAGAATGCCAGAAAACCTTTTCAGCGGCAGTTGTCCCCTCCTGATGCTGGTGACATTTGTGAGGTACTATGCCATTTGAAAAACTGGTATGGAAGCCATGTAAAAATTTCTCAACAAAGAGGTGTCGCACTGCGGCGAGCCGTTCGCACTCGGCTATAAAAGAAGGCCCTTTATCATTGAGAATAAACTTGAATCGGACTGCACTCATTCATATGTGAGAAGTTTGCCCTTGTTTCTTAATGAAATGTGTATAGGCAAAATTGCAATTTATACTGCCTAATGTTTCAGTATTAGAATCTTTGGGTATCTTCCCAATGTTGAGAGAGTGATGGTGATGGTGTCATCGAGTCGAGTCTCGAGTCTCTGTTCGTTAGACTGTATAGAGTTTTTCGTCTCTGTACAGCCTAATGTTCCAATAGTAGAATCGTTGCCTATCCTAGTCTCCCAAATCTTGAGTAAATGGGCTATTTGGGTGATGGTCTCATCGTCGGCTCGCTGTTCGTTAGGTTGCATTGCGTTTCGTTGCATTTTCTCGTTGATGGCTCCTTGTTCGCAAGGCGCCCACCACTGCACTGCCTGAATTCTCAATGTGTGAATCTTGGCCTATCATTTTCTTACTTTACTTTAATTGGCTATTACAGAACATTTGTTTCACTAGCCGAATGTAGAATAGCGTTCCAAGCATCTCGATCTTCTGCGCTCATTCTAAAGCCTCGGACACCAAGTTTCGAGGTGTCTCCCACCACTTGATCTTTCCATCGGGCTTTCAGTCTTTCCAGTTTGCGTGTACCACCGTGTTTGCCTTCAAAAGACTTTTTTGCTTTCTTTGGTTCTTCATCCATTCGGAGAACGTGACCTAGCCAACGCAGCTGTTGTATTTTGATACGTGTAACCATGCAATCGCCGTCATACAGCTCGTGGTTCATACGACGCCTATATTCTCCATTAACGCAAACTGGTCCATATACTTTACGAAGAATTTTTCTATCAAACACTCCAAGTACTGTCTCATCAGCTTTCACAAGTAACCATGCTACAGAACCTTATAACTACACGGGTAGTATCAGTGTCTTGTATAGTGTAATCTTCGTCTGGCGAGGGGTGGCTTTGTTTCTAAACTGCTTACGAAGTAGCATCTGATTGCCAGTATTATTCTCCGCTTTCTCTCAAAGCTGGTATCATTCATTTCGGTTACGGCGGTGACGAGGTAGTTTAAGTTGCTGACTATCTCAAAGTTGTGGTTCCCAACTTTCTCCATTTTTTTTATCTGCTCGGTTGCACAAGGCGTTTTGGGAGTTGAAGCCATCCATTTCGTTTTATCTCCATTTACTGCCAGACTTATTTTTACTGACTCTCTTTAGATCTTTGACTATTCTAGTCTTTTCAATGTTGAAAAAACGGCATTGCTACCACGGAGCCTGCATCAATGCCCACCACAAGGAGAATTCCTATCTCCTTCCCCTGCCTGCGGAAAATCTCCCATTTCTCAGACACTCAACACTAGTTTTGCTTGCCTAAGAATCGCATAGTGCATTGCTTTGCGAATTTAATGCCCCATCACTCGATGAAGACCGTCGCCTTTTAGAGCTAAAGAAAGTGCCTCTTGCTTGCCAAGTCTAGCTTAAAGCTCTTACTGAGAAAGCTCTGCAGACCAACGAGTTTACTTAAAGTGACAATACAACCTGCTGTTTCGAACCTGAATATCAGGATGTCCCCTCTGTACTTGCAGCTCATGGTTTGTATGGGTTGCTCTTCCCCAGGGTTCCATGCCAGTGGCAAGATCTGCTTGCTTACCAGGTGCTCCATATGAGACAGATGATTTGGTGGAATCTAACCAGATGCGCTGCATTCATTAGCTCATCTCCGTTGTGCCTCCACCCAGGCTATTTTGACGTAAAAAGCGGTTTAAACTTGACAAATTTCTATGTGTTGCCCAAAAAGTAATTGCGGATTTTTCATATAGTCGGCGATGAAAAATTTTTTCACAGCTTGTGACTCTGTAATTGCATTCTTTCTTCTGTCAGTTATCAGCTGTTACTTTTAGCTTGCTTTAGAAAAAAAGTGTAAAAAAAGTATATTTGATTAAAATTCTTTCTAAGTTTTATTAAAAATGCATTTACTTTCGTTTAAAAAATCCGCAATTACTTTTTGGGCAACCCAATATTTTCTTTTTTCGATTATATTGAAGATTTGCTTTGCACGAGACACACCTGTATCCCTTTGAGACACACAGAAAAAGGGACATTAAACATTCACTGCTTTAGCATCTGGAAACTTAAAGCTCTCCTAATGCTGTTTCGCCTTCGGTTCGGCCTGTAGTTTTATTCTCACAAATTATCTGATTGACCACACGGACAAAGGAAGACAAACGTAGCAACGTTAGCGAAATTCTTGAGTCGAACAATGAAAACAATGATGATAGCTATCAAGGATTAACGTCCATTTAGATAAATTCCAATTGGCATTTCATGACATTACAACTCGGCTGTGCTGTCTTCTGCTGGTAAACTTGTGTTTGAGGTTAATGTCGCACTTATTTTATTTGCCTCTAATTTATGGGATGTCAAGGGCATGAAGTTGTTTTTTTTTTCCTACCAAGGTGGGGGGGCGGGGGTTCGTTAAAAGAAGAGCAATTCATTAAGCAGCAAGTCAAGTGAAAGGGCATGAGTAAATTAATAAATTTTGCCAAAAGCCAACGATTGCCTAAAATAGCGAAATTTTTACTGTTGTTGCTAGCTTCCGACTGTTGCTGTCACCGTAGTCTTCATGGCTGTGCTCTTGAAGATACAACAAACAATACAGAAGCAATGATTGTCAAGGCTAACTACGGCAAAAAGGGTATGGGCATAGAGGTGGTACATTAACGACAAAAATGTTTCCTTACCGACAATAAATTCTAAATGTTCACCGCATGCTTGCCAAAATGAAAGAGAATCTTAAAAACAGCAATTGCTTGATTCTAGTGCGGGTGAGTAGTAGCAAAGTTCAAAGGACCTGGGTGTCAGGGAATGCCATTCCATCATGTTGTGGAGTTGTTAAAACTCCAGGGGCTATCCGATTGTAAATTTCTAGATATTTAATGACTGTAATTTGTATTTCTAGGCATTTTAAAACATTTAATACCTGGGTATAGGTCATAGTCTTAAAATTGAACACTTTAAGTTTGTTAGATTCCATAGCTTGATATTTGCAGCTATGGCAAATCACTAATACCGGCAAAGTTGTTATTAAAACTTGTCAAAAAGACGTGTTTTTGTATACACAGACTCACGGCCTGGAACCAAAGGCCAATACTCTACTCTTTTGCAAATTTGCCCATGAACATTCCCTTAAGAAACAGGGGCAAACTTCAATGAGTGCTGTCCGATTCAAGTTTATGCTCAATGATAAGGGACCTCCTTTATATACCCTGCACCATGGGATGGCGGTATACTAATTTCGTCGTCATTCTGTTTGTAAGTCCTCGAAATATTCGTCTATGACCCCATGAAGTATAAATTTTCTTGATTGTCATGACATTTTAAGACGATCTAGCCATGTCCGTCCGTCTGTCCATCCGTCTGTCCGTTCGTCCGTCCGTCTGACCGTCTGTCTGTCGAAAGCACGCTAACTTTCGAAGGAGTAAAGCTAGCCGCTTGAAATTTTGCACAAATACTTTATATTAGGGTAGGTCGGTTGGGATTGTAAATAGGCTATATCGGTCCACGATTTGATATAGATGTCATATAAACCGATTTTGAGTCTTGACTTCTTGAGGGCGCAATTTTTATCAGATTTGGCTAAAATTTTGCATGAGGTGTTTTATTATGACTTCCAACAACTGTGCTGAGTATGGTTGAAATCGGTCCATAACCTAATATAGCTGTCATATAAACCTATCTGGGGTCTTGACTTCTTCAGCCTCTAGAGGGCGCAATTCTTAGCCGATTTGGCTGAAATTTTGCACAACGTGTCTTGATATGACTTGCAACAACTGTGCTAAGTATGGTTACAATCGGATCATATAAGCCATTAAAACCGATCTTGAATCTTGATTTCTTGAGACACTAGGGGGCGCAATTCTTATCCGATTTGGCTGAAATTTTTCATGAGGTGTTTTGTTATGACTATAACAACTGAGTCAAATATGGTTTAAATCGATCCATAACCTGATATAGCTGCCATATAAACCGATCGGGGACCTTGACTTTTTTAGGCCTCCAGAGGGCGTAATTATGATCCGATTTGGCTCAAAATTTGGTACAAAGGCTTCTCCCATGACCTTCAACATACGTGTTAAATGTGGTCCGAATCGGTCTCTATCCTGATACAGCTCCCATATAAACCGATTTCTCTTTTTGACTTCTTGAGCCCCTAAAGGGAATTGGGCCCATTAGGAATTGGCTGACAATGACTTTTTCTACTACTATGGCCTCCAACATTCAATTCAATTATGGTCCGAATCGGACCATAACCTGATATAGCTGCCATATAAACCGATCTGGGATCTTGACTTCTTGAGCCTTCAGAGGGCGTAATTATGATCCGATTTGACAGAAATTTGTACGACGGCTTCTTAAATGACCTTCAACATATTTGTCAAATATGGTCCGAATCCATCTATAGTCTGATACAGCTCCCATATAAACCGATCTCTCTATTTTATTTCTGGAGTTCCTAAATGGCGCAATTCTTACTCGAATTGGCTGAAATTTTACACAATGTCTTCTACTATGATCTCCAACATTCAATTCAATTATGACCCGAATCGGACTTTAACTTGTTATACCCACTAGGACAGGGGGTATATTCATTTAGTCATTCCGTTTGCAACACATCGAAATATCAATTTCCGACCCTACAAAGTATATATATTTCAGATCGTCGTAAAATCCTAAGGCGATTTAACGATGTCCGTCTATCCGTCTGTCCGTCTGTCTGTTGTAATCACTATAAAGCCTTCAAAAATTGAGATGTTGAGCTGAAATTTGGCATAGACTCGTATGTCTTCTATACGCAGGCTAAGCTCTTAAATAGGCCAAATCGGACTTTATTTGGATATAGCTGCCCCATAGACCGATCTGGCGAATTAGTGTCTTAAACCCGGAAAAGCTGCATTTTTGTTCGATAAGGGAATTTGGTACAGTGGTTTGTTTTAAGTCTCGCTGCATCCGACCAGCATATGGTCCAGATCAGATCTACGCTACAGTCTTTAAAAATTGAGACATTTAGTTAAAATTATGCACAAACTCTTCTATAAGCAGGCTAACTTCCTGAAGAGGGAAAATCGGACTATATTTGGATATAGTTGCCATATAGACCGGTCAGGAAATTTAGGGTCTTAAACGATTTCGCTGAAATTTTAAACAGAATGATTTATCGGATGTTTTTTACATATAGCTGCCATATAGACCGATATGCCGGTTTAGGGTCTTAAACCCGTAACAGGTGCATTTATTTTCCGATTTCGATGAAATTAGTAGCAGTGAGTTGTTTTAATCCTCCCAACATCCGGTTCAAATGTGGTCCAGATCGGACCATATTTCTATATAGCTATCATATAGACCGATCTACCGATTTAGGGTCTTAAACCCATAAAAACCGCAATTATTATCCGATTTCGCTGAATTTTAAAGTAGTGAGTGGATTAAAGTCTCCCGATATGCAGCTCGAATATGGTTCAGATCGGTTTTTATTCAGATATAGCTGCTATATGGACCGACTGATTAAGGGTTTCGAGCCGATAAAAGCTGCATGTATTACCCGATTTCACTGAAACTTAAAACAGTGAGTTGTTTTAAGCCGTCCGTTGTCGCTCATGAATATGGTGTAGATTGGACAATATATAGATATAGCTGCCATATAGCCCGATCTGCCAATTGAGGGTCCTAAGCCCATAAAAGCCGCAATTAATATCAGATTTTGATGAAATTTGAAACAGTGACATGGTTAAGGCCTACCGATATCCAACATAAATATAATTCAGATTGGTCTTTATTCAGATATAGCTGCCATATAGAGCGATCTGCCGATTAAGGGTCCTGAGCCGATTAATGCCGTAATTATTATCCGATTTCACTGAAATTCGAAATAGTAAGTGGATTAAAGTTTCCCGATATGCGACACGAATATGGTTCAGATCGGTCTATATTCAGATATAGCTGCCAGATAGAGCGATCTGCCGATTGGGGGTCTTAAGCCCATAAAAGCTGCATTTATTACCCGATTTCGCTGAAATTTTAAATAGTGTGTTGTTTTAAGCTTTCCGTCGTCACACTTAAATATGGTTCCGATGCGACAATTTTAAAATATGGCTGACATATAGACCGATCAGCTAATTTGGAGTCTTAAGCCCATAAAAGCTGCAATTATTATCCGATTTCGATGAAATTTGAAATAGTGAGTTGATTAAAGCCTACCAATATTCAACACAAATATGGTTCAGATCGAACTATATTTAGATATAGCTGTCATATAGACCCATCTGCCGATTTGGGGTCTTAAGCCCATAAAAACTGCATTTATTTCTCGATTTCGCAGAAACTTGAAACAGGCAATTGTTTTAGGTCTTCCGTCGTCGCTCATAAATATGGTCCAGATTTGACAATATTTAGACATAGCTGACATATAGATCGATCTGCCGATTTGGGGTCTTAAGCTCATAAAAGCTGCATTTATTTCTCGATTTCGCTGAAACTTGAAACATTGAGTTGTTTTAAGACTTTCGGAATTTGACACAATGGCTTGTATTAAGCCTCCCTTTATCCGACCACCATATGGTCCATATCAGACTAAATTTAGATATAGCTGGCATATAGACCGATCTTCCAATTTTGGGTATTAATCCCATAAAAAGCGGTTTTGTTGCCCGATTTTGGTGAAACTGTGAGTTATCGAGACCTGCATCAAATATGATCCAGACCAGCCTTCCTTTTGCATATTACTAAGGATATGGTAGTGAAGTTGTTATAAAAGAGGATGGTTAGTTTATCTATGGTGGTGGGTATCCAAAGTTCAGTACGGCCGAACATAACACGTTTTTATTTGTTTTTTTTTTTTTCGATTCTATCCCACTGTGTTGTGGGAGACTTAATGAAATTCACTGTTTCCGATGTCAGTGATGTCGGGTGAAATATGCAGCCTTTGTGAGCTTAAGACCCTAAATCGGCAGACATGCTTATCTAAATATGGTCTGATCTCTATCATATTCCCTTCGGATGTTGGGAGCTGCAATATAACTCACTGTTCTTCATTTCAACGCATTATGGAGCTAAGAACTTAAGCCGACAGTTCGATCTATATGTCAGCTTTTTCTAAATATAGTCCGATCTGGACGATATTCGGTTCCAAGTTAGCCAAAATTCTAATCATCTTGGGTCTGTAGAGTTTCAATTACATGATCAACGGTGGGAGGCTACATAAGACCCAGCTAAGCCCAACTATACATGCTTTTGTTTGTTATACATCAAAGCCAAAACTAAATAACATCAAAGGCTTAACATAATTAGCTGATTACTATATTGCTAATATCGGCTTTTTTCTAATTTTCGTTGTTTGCTGTTGTATCAGCCTGCACTAGTCCATCCCTTGGTAAACTTTGTTAGCAAATAAATACAACTACAACCTTTAAAATAATTACTGTCTTCGACAATACAAAGAAATCATACAACCCAACGAGATTGCTTAATATGATAATCAAAAAGAAATGACATAGTCTCCTTCGAGGCATTGGCTATAAAATCAATGAGCAATAAAATTTTCTTTGGAGAAATCATGGCGGAGTCCCCTCAAAAGAGCGGTGGGGAGAAAAATTAATTCATACCTCAGCAAACATTGATTTATGAACATATATATTTTCACACATATACAATATAAAGTCTCAAAGATAAATAACCCCATGAGTGTCTGCGTGTGTGCGAGTGTGGGTTTCAATACTTAGTTAGGAGTATATGATTGTTACTCACACCAACACACACACACACAAATGTTTATCCCCACATATAGATAGGAAATAAATTGTTGCTTAAGATACCATCTAATTTTCTTCAACACTTTGGTTATTTATTCATGAGTTCACACTTTGGCAAACACCCACAACAGAAAACGCCGACCGGCATAAACACATACAGGCGTATGTGTTTATGCATATATTTTGACAGTGTTGCCAATTAACAAAGAAATATCATTTTAATAGTTTTTAGCAATGTAGACAATGACAGGGTTTCTCAAGGGACAGCAGTTAGACTTCTCCCAAATTTGCTTAAAGATCAGAAACTTTGTTTTAATGGCACAGCCCAAATGGGGTGCCGCTGAGCCATACCTCGCAAATTTTACCAGCATTTGTATGGTGATAATCTGAGTCATTGTAAACATTCTCCCCTAGGGTTACTGTTTTTAAACACAGTCTACCACTGTATAAAAACTTCCCCCCAAGACACAGTAAAAAAAAAAACAAACAAAGCCAACACTGATTACCACAGACGCATGTGTCTAACGAAAATTTATCAATGAGAAGTAATAGAAATATTTTTAAGTAGTGCTGAGGTTAGCATGTCTGATGCACTCCTCCTCAGAGGGAATACCACATTTAAAATTTGGCAATACACCACCCGTATCTTGCCCGTTCAAGGTTATTTTGGCCGTGGTTATTCCTCATTAATGCTGACAACTTTAACGAGTGACAAGATTTGTTTTTTCCTGTAGTTTTGTTCTCTTTCTGACTATCACTCAAAGGCCAAGGTGATAAAACTGAAAGTCAACTTTTGACTGACTTCGGACATTGTGCCGTCCTTTGATCTCATGTCCCCTTTTTAATCCCAAGGGAAATTTGTGGAAAATATTTGTTTTGTTTCGTTTTGTTTTGCAAAGTTTTTGGAAGCTCAAAGACTTTGATGGTGGGGGGGAGGGGGGGGGGGGGAGGGAGGGGACTTTATGACGATTCCATGTTTTCCGCTGACACAAATATGATAAGAATGCGCTACAGCGCTAATTTTATGCAAATTATTTCAGCAGCCTTGAAATGTATGCAAAGTGCTTCAAAGTAATTGGGCGTAAAAAACTAAGTAATGAGGAGGATCAACTTTGACTCATTCCAAGAACTTTTAAGGGGTAATTAAGAACAGATAATTTTTGCGAGAATAAGTCAGTCGTTTGTTAATTCAAGTTTCCTAATTTAGCTGTCATAACTCGTTGAAGAGAAAAAAAATTGAAATGATTGCTTATCTTGAGAGTTCTTTAAAGCAGCAAGGTATTAAAGTTGAAATATTCTTAAAATTCTGGAAGACAATAAAATTGAATGGCAAACCACCATACGATGGTGGTATACTAATTTCGTCATTCTGTTTGTAACTCCTCGAAATATTCGTCTAAGACCCCATGAAGTACATATATTCTTGAACGTCATGGCATTTTAAGTCGAATTAGCAATTTCCGTCCGTCTGTCCATCCGTCCGTCCATCGGTCCGTCCGTCTGTCTGTCGAAAGCACGCTAAATTTCGAAGGAGTACAGTTAGCCGCTTGAAAAATGGGCCATATAAACCGATCTTGGCCTCTAGAGGGCGCAATTCTTGTCCGATTTGACTGAAATCATGCACGTAGCGTTTTGGTATCACTTTCAACAACTGTGTTAAGTATGGTTCAAATCGGTCCATAACCTGTTATAGCTGTCATATAAACCGATCTTGGATCTTGACTTTTTGAGCCACTAGAGGGCGCAATTATTATCCGATTTGACTGAAATTTTGCATGAGGTGTTTTGGTATCTTTTCCAATAACTGTGTTAAGTATGATTCAAATCGGTTCATAATCTGATATAGCTGTCATATAAACCGATCTGGGATCTTGACTTTTTGAGCCACTAGAGGGCGCAATTTTTATCAGATTTGACTGAAATTAAGCACGTAGCGTTTTGGTATCTTTTCCAATAACTGTGTTAAATATGATTCAAATCGGTTCATAATCTGGTATAGCTGCCATATAAACCGATCTGGGATCATGACATCTTGAGCCTCTAGAGGGCGCAATTCTCATCCGATTTGGCAGAAATTTCGTATGAGGCGTTTTGTTATGACTTCCCATATCTGTGGTAAGTATGGCGCAAATCGGTGCATAACCTGATATAGCTGCCATCTAAACCGATCTGGGATCATGACATCTTGAGCCTCTAGAGGGCGCTATTCTCATCCGATTTGGCAGACATTTTGTACAACGTCTTCTCTCATTACCTTCAACATACGTGTCTAATAGGGTCTGAACCGATCAATAGCTTGATACAGCTTCCATATAAACCCATCTCCCGATTTTGCTTCTTGAGCCCCTACAAGGCGCAATTCTTATTCCAGTGAACTGAAATTTTGCACAATGACTTCTGCAATGTTCAGCATCCATTTATGGTCCGAATCGGACTATAACTTTATATAGCTCCAATAGCATGACAGTTCTTATTCAATATTCTTTGTTTGCCTACAAAGAGTTACCGCGTATAGAATTCGACAAATGCGATCCATGGTGGAGGGTATATAAGATTTGGCCCGGCCGAACTTGGCACGCTCTTACTTGCTTTAATATAGCCCTACTACATCCGTAATAATATTTAAATACAGCGAAATCAGGAAATAAATGTACCATCTTGTGAGATGCTTAGAGTCCAGTGGTCTTCTTAGTGACCGACAATATGGGTTCCGCAGAAATCGCTCCACAGGTGACCTGATGGCATTCCTGTCTCAACGTTGGAGTCGCTCTATTCACCAGTTCGGTGAGGGTAAAGGTCGTAACTCTGGATATCTCCAAGGCATTTGATAGGGTTTGACACGGTGCACTCCTTTCAAAGCCTGCGCTTTTGGTGTTGATAATAACTTTGCTCCATTTATATCGAGTTTTCTCAGAGATCGCACTATAAAAGTTGTTGTAGATGGGTTCTCATCTGACAAATATAGATTGACCGCATGAGTACCACAAGGCTCTGCCCTTTCTCTCTCTCTCTTTTTCTTATTTTCATTGACAATCTACTGGGTCTGACTTCGAAACCGATCTACTCGTTCGCAGATGACAGCAACCTCTGTTATTCATTTTCATTCGATCATAGGCCGAGTCTTCGAGAGATTGAAGACAGGAGGTGGATTATGGACATAACACTCTGCCAGGATTTGCTGGCCATTTCTGAGTGGGGTCGAATGAACGCAGTAGATTTTAATGCACAAAAAACGCTGTTTGTTGTCCCACAAACGATTCACTGACACTTTACAGACGTCAATATCTATCGACGGTGTAGATATCAAGCAGTCAGAGGCTCTTGATGTTCTGGGCATGAAGATTCAATGTGATGTTCGTTGGCCAAAACATGTATTCGAAGTGTCGAAAGAAGCATTCAAGTGCTTGGGGTTTCTCGCTGGTGTTCTTAATACCTACACCACGTATTTCAGGCCGATGATGGAATATAACTCACATATATGGGCCGCAGCTCTAAAATCATTGGAGCTGCTGGCGTTGGTATTGATTGTTTCCCTTGAACATAGTCGAAATTTGGGTTGTGTTCTATCGATTCTTCCACTGTATGTGTTCTTCGGAAATCAGTCTTCTGATTACTTACATGAGGTTGTTTGTCAGAAATACAAGATTTTCTAGAAGCGCGCACCGATTTGTGATCGATTGGCCAGCTGACCGGACCATGCACTACCGAGAGAATTCTTTTTTCGCAAGGACGGTTCGCATGGGGAATCTACTTGCGGCGGATGTTTTTCCCGCTATTTACGACATCCAGAAATTCAAAGCAAGTGTCAATAAACCCTACTTCCTCATTCCTCCTCCTATCTTTAACTATCCTTTCCAACGCGCAGGGACATACCTGCGTGTTGGTTAATTGAAAAAAAAATTATGGGCGTAAGGCCTAAGCCTACGGATCGGTTTGTATGGTTCGATCTGAACCTTATTTCGGCTGGATGGCGGGACTCTTAAAGCAGCTAACTGTTTCCAATTTCAGCGAAGTAAGGTAATAAATGCGCCTTTAAACAATAAGCCTGAAGATCGGTCTACATAGCAGCTATATTGAAATATGGTTCGATCTCAACCACCTCCAGCTCAGACAACTAGAGGCCTAATCTAACGAACGGTTCTACATTTCAGTCAAATGGGGTAATAAATGCAGCATTTATGGACTTAAGACCCTCTATTAGAAAATAGGTAAACATGGCAGCTATATCTAGTTATGGTCCGATGTGGACCATATGCTGTTCGAATGTAGGGAGTCTTAATATAACTTACTGAATTAAATTTCACCTAAATCGGATAATAAATGCGATGCTTAAATGATGTGCTTAAGCCTTAAATCGGTCGACAGATCTCTATGAAAGCTATATCTAATTTTGGACAGATCTGGACTATATTCTGGTCGAATGTCAGGAGTCAGGAGTTGTTGTTGTTGTAGCCACATTTGCATATGGAGGTGGCGATTCTCGCATGCTCTTAGAGGTGAGAAGCCGATCGCCACGGGAACATAATGGCCATTGATGAATTACAGGCGCCAATATCTCGCCTTGTCGTATCGAGCATCATAGGCACTCAGTACTTAAGCACGGAGACTCTCCACTCGAGTCCGTATGGATTATTCCATTATCCCCAAACCGTGACGCTCCCGGTAGCTCCCATTCAAACTTCTCGTGAAAATTCGTTAATAAATATACCAATATTTTATCTTAATCCACTCTTCCATTCATTTGGACCAAGTTTCCCCGTTCGTTATATGTAACCTATATAAAATCGGTTCAGAATTAGTTGTCTTGTCTTTCTAGTGATATTGTCCTATTTTCACTTATAGAGTAGGTGTAGGGTATTATATAGTCGGCATTTCCCGACTTTTGCTTATTCCTACTTGTTTTTTCTATTGCTGCTCCATATACTTCAAACTTATGCAACTGTTGCTTTATTAACTTAACATTTTATGTGCTCCATTTTCCCGTTTTAATACTCCGAACTTCTCATGACATTGTGGTTATTACCATTTTTTTTTTACCATAAGTCTTAATCGGATTACATTGTAGGCCACATCGAGTGGGTGACGTCAACTTCACGCAGCAACGTAACAGGTAAAGTGCGTATTTTTATTGCAGCACCCATAAATTTGAATAAAACCTGCATATACTCAAGTTGGGGTAGTATGTACAGAGAAAATGAGTGTTTGCTTGCAAGTCAAAAAATGTTTGCTTTAAAGTTTGTTAGCTTAAACCATGGTGGCGTATGGAGTATTTCAGCCGATGTCAATGTTTACCATACGCAACAGTGGCCATACAAAAGCCATATATCAAACACTATTAACCTTTGCCGTACAAAAAAATTTTGAGTACGTCATTTTTTTAAAAACCAGCAGCTTAAATAAAATAAAAAAGCGAAATAGCCACCGTGGCGCAGAGGTAAGCATGTCCGCCTATGACGCCAAACGCCTGGGTTCAAACCACGGCGTAATCATCAGAAAAAGTTTCAGCGGTGGTTATCCCCTTGCTCTAGGACGCAAAGTTTAGGAGATACAACCATTTTAAGTTTTCCATGTGAAATTTCGATTTTTAATGGATTTTCAATGAAATTCTGAATTTTTGGATGGAGTCACGAATTAAGGCCCATTTCCCTCTAGGACGCATAGTTTAGGAGATACAGCCATTTTAAGTTTTCCAAGTGAAATTTTGATTTTTAATGGATTTTCAATGAAATTCAGAATTTTTGGATGGAGTCACGAATTAAGGTCCATTTCCCTCTAGGACGCATTGTTTAGAAGATACAGCCATTTTAAGTTTTCCAAGTGAAATTTCGAATTTTTTTGGATTTTCGATGAAATTCTGAATTTTTGATGGATTCACGAATTAAAGCCCATTTCCCTCTAGGACGCATAGTTAAGGAGATACAGTCATTTTAAGTTTTTCAAGCGAAATTTCGATTATTATGGGATTTTCGATGAAATTCTGAATTTTTGGGTGGAGTCACGAATTAAGGCCCATTTCCCTCTAGGACGCCTAGTTTAGAAGATACAGCCATTTTAAGTTTTCCAAGTGAAATTTCGATTTTTAATGCATTTGCGTTGAAATTCTGATTTTTTGGATGTAGTCACGAATTAAGGCCCATTTCCCTCACTCACGGATAGTTTAGGAGATACAGCCATTTTAAGTTTTTCAAGCGAAATTTCGATTATTGTGGGATTTTCGATGAAATTCTGAATTTTTGGGTTGAACCACGAATTAAGGGCCATTTCCCCCTAGGACGCCCAGTTTAGGAGATACAGCCATTTTAAATTTTCCATGTGAAATTAAGATTTTTAATGGATTTTCGATGAAATTCTGAATTTTTGGATGGAGTCACGAATTAAAGCCCATTTCCCTCTAGGACGCATAGTTTACGAGATACAGCCATTTTAAGTTTTCCAAATGAAATTTCGATTTTTAATGGATTTTCAATGAAATTCTGAATTTTTTCGTGGAGTCACGAATTAAGGCCCATTTCCCTCTAGGACGCATAGTTTAGGAGATACAGCCATTTTAAGTTTTCCAAGTGAAATTTCGATTTTTAATGGATTTTCAATGAAATTCTGAATTTTTGGATGGAGTCACGAAGTGAAATTTCGATTTTTATTGGATTTTCGATGAAATTCTGAATTTTTGATGGATTCACGAATTAAAGCCCATTTCCCTTTAGGACGCATAGTTAAGGAGATACAGTCATTTTATGATTTTCAAGGGAAATTAAGATTTTTAATGGATTTTCGATGAATTTCTGAATTTTTGGATGGAGTCACGAATTAAGGCCCATTTCTCTCTAGAACGCATAGTCAATTTAATGTTTTCTAAGCGATAATTCAAATTTTAATGGACTTTCCATGAATTTCTGAATTTTGTGATGCAGTCACGGATTAAGGCCCATTTCCCTCTAGGAGGTTTAGGTTAGGTTGACAAGAGGGTGCGAATATTAGTCCGGCCCATGCCGCTATGAGCACACACCTAAGCCAGAAATCGCCATGTTGTGCGCTCTAATTACTAAAAAGTAACCTCGAAAAAGAAAATCTACGCTAGGATTTTCGTGCTTTCTACAAAATCCTTGATTGT
>NC_081552.1:219434843-219458089 GCF_963082655.1 Stomoxys calcitrans
TTAATTGTTTTCCATGCTATGCCCCTAAGTTGGTTCATGTCCGGTATTGTGTCCCCACTTAAGTGCCGGTATGTGTTAAACGCTTTTGCTTTCACAAGCAACAAAATAAGAGACCACCCCCGAAGAAAATTAAAACAAAAAAATGTTAGTCAAATTTCCTGGACGCTATAATGGGCGGGATATTCGCACATTTAGGAATGTTTCTAGTGGTTTAAGGAGGGTTTTGAACAAAATTGTGTAGGACCGAGGTGACAAAATTTGAAGGCCCACCAATGGTCCCCTGGGCCCCCAAATTATCTGCCCTTTCATTCCCCCTTACTCAGTTATGGCCCGGCAACCAAACGATGCCGATCGTGCCATCTTCAGAGAAGGCTTTAATCTCCTTCTTACACTCCACGACTGTTCGTGATCTTACCGTCCTGGTTTTTATTGCTCTTATGGCCTGTTTACTGTCCGCAACCACACCACCTCATGAAATTCCGTGATCTCCGCCTGCAGGACCATATTAGGCAGTCTAAAACAGACCTCAGTCCCAGGGTTCTCAATGTACACCCCCAGGCGCACTCTGCCCTCTAGCTTTGATCCATCCATATAACATGATCTTCCAGATGGCAATACTAGGAATCCGTCAATCCAAGACTGTGCCGCTGACAGCAGTGCCTCGCACAAAATGTAGTTTAGGAAATACAGTCATTCTAAAGTTTTCTAAGCGAATATACAAAATTTAATGGATTTTTCATGAAATTTTGAATTTTTTGATGGAGTCACGAATTAAAGCCCATTTCCCTCTAGGATGCATATTTGAAGAGATATAGGCATTTAAAATATTTAATGTAAAATCCTATATTTGATGGAATTTCGATTTAATATTTAAATTTTGATATACGTTGGACCCAATTTTCGATGACTCGGCCATACATTTCAGCCAAAACAGTAGGGGGCTCAAGAAGAAAAACAGGGACATCGAATTATATGGTAGCTGTATCAGGCTGTATATCGATTCAGACCATAATTGACACGTATGTTGAAGGTCATGTTGTACAAATTTCACCCAACTCAGAAAATAATTGCGACCTCTAGATGCTCAAGAAGTCAAGATCCCAGATCGGTTTGTTATACTTTATGGGGTCTTAGAGGAATATTTCGAGGAATTCCAAACCGAATGACGAAATTAGTATACCACCATCCTATGGCGGAGGGTAAAAAAAAAATACCAAAAAAAGGTAAGAAATAGGGCGAACGGGTAGAGCTAGAACTTCGAAATTTCACTAAAATGATTGTTGTTGCGAAATAAATGGTACTTTATTTGCGGATTGAGCTAAAGATCTTAAAATTGCGATACGATTACACTTTGAGGGTATTTAACGTCCGACTAGAGGTTTCTTTTTTTCAAACCGTGCATTTAGGCACTAAAACTTTCTAAATGTTCTTTCTTTGCGGATAAGGCTAAAGCTATTTAAATTGCGATACAGCTGTACCTTGATATTGGATGTACCATCGGGCGCAGTGAAGCCACCGGGCATATGCTAGTATGTTGATAATTTAGAGTATTTGTACGAACGTAGCAATTTTGTCAAACATTTTGAATTTCAAAATTTTTTGACGAAAAATCTTTTTATTCCTAAGCCGCTGATGATTTTAGCATAAAATAGAAACTGCTGTCAAAAGAAGTAGGATTATTGCCATAAATTAGTTATTATTTATAGAAACCATCAAATGCAACAAGAGATTAAAACGGATTCCAGAAATCTCACTCAAAAAAATTTTAAGAAATTTTTTCGTCTAATTTTTGGGATATAAGAATATGCCGTCTTTTGACAAGCTAAGCACTCCTTGTTCCGATGATATAATGGCGTAGTGGCAAACTATTACCCACTCCATGGAAAATGCCGTGAAATCCGTACTTGGGTAACGGAAGCCTCTTCCAAGAAACCCATGGAACGACCAAGAGTGCCGAGGTAGTACTGAAGCCAGCTTATAGAGTAACCTTGCAATCAGTAGCAACGCGCCAGATGAAGCAGAGGTGTCGGAGAGCAAAGGAAAGAGGAGAAACGTCTATTCCGCAGAAAGAAAAAGAAAATGGAAAAACGTGAGTGTGAGCGAATTGAAATGTACAGGAGTCAGAATGAAGTCCGGAAATTCTACCTTAGCATTAAACATCAAACCTATGGCTTGAGTGCAGGCACATACTCCTGCAGAGTAAAAGAAGGCAATCTTGTAACTGACACAGATAGCATGCTGAGGATATGGGAAGAACATTTGCGGCGAAGAGAATATAGAATGTTAACCTCCTAGTTAGAATGAGGTCCAACTAGCAGCTACCTGACTAAAGAAAAACAAGGCAGCAGCCGACGGGTTACCCGCTGAACTATTTAAAACCGGAGGCGACACGCTGATATGGCGACACGCTGATATGGCGACACGCTGATAAGGCGTACACATCAGCTTATCTGCACAATCTGGCTAGAAGAACGCATACCCGATAATTGGAATCGCAGCATACTATGTCCCGTACACAAGAAAAGAGACAAGACGTAATGTGCCAACTACAGAGGAAGAAGATACTCTCGAGCGTACTATGTGAAAGATTAAAAACATAAAATCAATGAGATAATTGGGCCCTATCAATGCAGCTTTTGACCTGGTAATTCCAACCTGGACCAGATATTCACACTGCGCCAAATCTTGGAAAAGACCCGAGAAGAACAAATCAACACCTACCCCCTTTTTTCACTACAAAGCCAGTTTCGGCACTCCCTTTACATTCAAAGGTATTTCAATCCATGTCTAAATTTGGTATCCCTGCAAAATTGATAAGACTCTGCAGGATGACACTTGCTGATACGCGTTCCTCAGTAAGAATAGGAGAGAATCTCTTCGAACTCTTAAATATTCTGCTGGAGAAGATTATACGAGATGCAGATGTGAAAAGATATGGCACACTAATCGTAAGAGAACACATGCTACTCGCCTATGCCAACGACATCGACATCATATATCGGTCACCAGTAAGGAGTAACTGCAGCCTTTGAAAGAATCGAAAGAGAATCAGTGAAAATGGGTCTGGCAGTAAATGAAGATAAGACGAAATGGATGGTTTCAACTGCCAAAACCCCTTTTACAACCGAGCTGATAAAGAACCACAACTTTGAGATAGTCAGTACCATTATCTACCTCGGCACCGTTGTAACTGAAATGAATGACACCAGTTTTGAATTAAAGCGGAGAATAATACTGGCAAACAGATGCTTTTTGGATTAAGTACTCAGTTAAGAAACAAGGCCACCTCTCGACAGACAAAGATTACACTATGTAAGACACTGATACTACCTGTGTTGTTATATGTTTCTGAGGCATGGATACTTGTGAAACCAGATGAGGCAGTACTTGGAGTATTTGGAAGAAAGATTCTTCGTAAAATATATGGACCAGTTTGCCGTAATGGAGAATAAAGGCGACGTATTTACACCCATCAAAAAATAATGGCTGCTTTGGATAGGTCATGTTTCCAGAATGGAAGAAGAAGATCCAGCAAGGAAGTCTTTTGAAGGCAAACACGGTGGTACACGCAATCCGGGAAGACCAAAAGGCCGATGGAAAGATCAAGTGGTGGGAGACACCTCGAAACTTGGTGTCAGAGATTTTAGAATGAGCGCAGAAGATCCAGGCACTTGGAACGTTATTCTACGTTCGGCTAGTGGAACAAATGTTCTGTCATAGCCAATTAAAGTAAGTAAGTAAGCTCTATTCATGGGTATTTTTCGTGGTTAATGCGAAACTGAGCACACAGAGCAGCAGCAAGAGCCGTTGACGTTGTCAAGCGTTCGAAGCCATTAATACAATTTCCGTAAGAAATTGGCACTGTGTTGGCAATCAGCGTGAAATTCAGATCTCACTTTATGTCCAAATGTCACCGTCGACGTGTCTGTTCCAGCAGACACAAGCTACCACAATTCCAAAAAAAGCGTATTTTTACCAATTTCACAGTAACAAGAATTTTGGCAAATTTCGATTTTGAAAAAATTTGGGCCACCCCCCCCCCCCCAAAAAAAAAAATCCTGACTACGTCCCTGACGAGAACTATATCTAACTCTAAACGGATTTTTTCTAAAATCAATAGCCACACGGAGCAGCAGCAAGCCATTGCCGTTATCAAGCGTTCGAAGCCATTTATACAACTTCCAAAAGATATTTGCAATGTGTTGAAAATCAGTGCAAAATTCAGTTCTAACTTGCCTGTTTCTGCGCCCAATAGCTTCCCCAATTTTCAAAAACAACAGTAAGGTAATTTTACCAATTTCACAGCAACAAGAATTATGGCAATTATTGATTTTAAAAAAATGTGAGGTGCACCTCCCCCCCCAATTAAAATTCTGGCTACGTCTCTGACGAGAGCATTATTTAAACCTGAACAGTTTTTTCTAAAATCAATAGCGTTTGCCATTGGAACAAAAAAAAAAGAGATTTGTGCAAAATTTCATGACAATCAGACAACAAATGTGACCTGTACCTTGATCACAAGAATACATGGACAGACAGAGGGACAGAGAGCTTAATCGAATAAGAAAGTGATTCTAAGCCAATTGGTATACTTCTCAATGGGTCTAGCTCTTCTCCTCCAAAGTTATAATACCCCATACCACAGTGGTGGTGTAGGGTATACAAATAATAAGGTATAGATTTCCCTCAGTGCAAAACACACAGGGTTACCAATTAATGTAACAAAAACAATTACAAAAAAAAACAGAACTTTGTTTGCGCCCTCATAAAATGTTCTACTAAAAAAACGAAACAATAAACTGCACACTAAAAATGCATTTTTATATTTTTTTCTAGTATTAATGTTGCAAGGCTTAATCACCTACCTCGAAGGACATTTAGTCCTTGCAATGGTGGCCACGAATAATTTGACAGCTATTGTCTGCTAAAAGTAAACTTTGGTACGTTAAATGCTTAATTATATTAAAAGCAACACATTGCTGTCGCCACAGACATTCACACACACACACACACTCATATACAGTAGTTAAACGCACTGAGAAGTGTAAACACAGTTACATATGTGGGTAATAAAATGTAATAACACAACAAGTACCGGAAGGAATATTCGTTGGAGACACGCCAAGGTGTTTAACAGGTGACACGAAATAACGTCATTTCACATGCGGTGAGTTAAATATTCGAATAGTTGGAAGCTTTAATATTGGCTATAATGGAATAGTTGGACGCTTTAATATTTGCAATTTAAAAAGCAAATGCTTTACTTGAAATGTATGGCAATTTTTTTTTTCAAAATTATTTCAGGATTTATCTCCCACCAATTTGTTTAGGAATATTAAATTTTTATTTATGAAATAAGCTTTCCGCTAAATTTATGTACACTTTTTCATCATTTTTCCTTATTTATTCACTTCACTTGGTTTTGGTTTTTATGGCACACATTTTGGGAAACATCTGCGTTTTATTTATGTTTGACTTGTATACACTTTTCTTTTCGCAGGACTTGAATTATTTCTTTTCACATATATCCTTAAGGAGAGATAGTATGCTTTCTAAAGCGTGGTGGTATTATTTTCCGCTCGCATCGACACTGATATCCTTGCATAAAGACCGCCAATTTGATAGTAACTGTAGTACGTTCGCCAAAGGGAGTTTTTATTGTGGCTTTCCCATTGTCTGCCAACAACATCCTGCCAAGTGAAATGTTAACTCATCGCAACAGTACTCCAATGCTCTCTTCGATGCTATGCCCACCAATAACATTCAACAAGAGAAGCACTCAAGCGAAAGAGAAAAGGAAACTGAAAAATATTCTCTCTCGTCTCATGTTAATGGAAATTTATGAATGAATTTTTTTTAAGAGCAAACCATACAAATATTTTTGTTTTTTTCTTTTTTCTCAAGCATTTTCATTTGATATGTTAAATAAAATATATTAGGTCATGAATAACCATGCATGTTGATGTATTTTTCACCAACAACATAGACAATGATGGCTTAGCGACGTTACTCAAAACTGATGGCATACAAATCTTAAAGTTTACACCTAGAGAAACTTTATACGCTAAGAAATAAATTAATAAGAAATAAAGTAAAAGAGAGTTTAGTTCCTTTGGGTCCATGGAAACTACAAAAGGAAATTGGGAGCTCATGACAAGAGATCCCGCTAATTTTATACCTATGGGGGATTACGAGCATTCATTTGGTTATGCCGCACAGTGGTAGAAAATCGAAGAAAACTAGTAAAAAAATATGCTGTATGAGAATTGGTAGAGATAGCTTGGGTTAGGTTACGCCCTTTGGCTTGGCACTAGGACACGCTGATACAAGCTAGTCATTCAGGACCTTCGTAATCCGCTTGACCATTATGTCTATATGCTTAGCAGTTGCCTCTGCCATTTCCCTTTCCAGTCTAGAATGTATAGACGTGCAGAATATGTGACGAATTTGATCGCAATCCGCCTTTCTTCTGTCTAGCCGAGGGACCACTTCTGCAGTATTTTCTCCAACGCTGAAACTAATATAACGATGACCAGAGAAGCTGTGGTCATCCAACAGTCATCCAGGTAAATAAAGGTTGGTTTATCATCTTTTTAACAAATCGGCAGATTGCAACTCGTAAAATATTCAATAAGCAGCTCACCCCTTTCGTTGACATCCGAACTTTCCCATATTTGGTGATGTGCGTTAGCATCACTTCCTAGAATGAGGCTCTTCTTTCCCACAGAAGCCGCTTCAACCAGCAACTTAAGGTTTGAAGGCGGCATCTCTGAATCGTGTGCCATTTGTAGGGAAGCCAGCAAGTAGCGAGACGTGTAACTTTCAAAGTTGCTTTTTTTTATACCCAGCACCATAGGATGGGGGGATACCAACTCGAAATATTCGTCTAAGACCCCATAAAGCGTCTATATTCTTGATTGTCTTGGTTTATTATGATATCCAACAACTGTGCCAAGTATGGTTCAAATCGGTTCATAACCTGATATAGCTGCCATATAAATCGATCTTGGGTCTTGACTTCTTGAGCTTCTAGAGGGCGCAATTCCTATCCGATTTGGCTGAAATTTTGCAAGACGTATTTTATTCTTACTTTCAACAACTGTGTCAAATAAGGTTCAAATCGATACATAACCTGATATAGCTGCAATATAAACCGATCTGGGTTCTTGACTTCTTAGGACTCTAGAGGGCGCAATTCTTATCCGATTTGGGTGAACTGTGGCATAAAGGTTTTCGTTATGACTTCCGACAACTGTGCTTAGTATGGTTCAAATCGGTACATAAGCTGATACAGCTGCCATATAAACCGATCTTGGATCTTGATTTCTTGAGCCAATAGAGGGCGCAATTTACATCGGATTTGGCTAAATTTTTGCATAAAGTGTTCTGTTATGGCTTCCAACAACTGCGCTTAGTATATTTCAAATCGAATCATAATCTGATATAGCTGCAATATAAGCCGATCTCTGTGGCATAAAGTGTTCCTTTATGACTTCCGACAACTGTGCTTAGTATGGTTCAAATCGGTACATAAACTGATACAGCTGCCATATAAACCGATCTTGGATCTTGATTTCTTGAGCCAATAGAGGGCGCAGTTCTCATCCCATTTGGCTAAACTTTTGCATGAGGTGTTCTGTTATGACTTCCAACAAATGCGCTAAGTATATTTCAAATCGGTACATAACCTGATATTGATATAGCTGCCATATTAGCCGATTTTGGATCTTGACTTTATAAGCCACTAGAGGGCGCAATTCTTTTCCGATTTGGCTGAAATTTAGCATGAAGTTATTTGTTATGACTTCCAACAACTGTGGCTCAAATCGGTACATAATCTGATATAGCTGCCATATAAACCGATCTGGCATCTTCACTACTTAAGCCTCTAGAGGGCGCAATTCTAATGCAATTTTGCAGAAATTTCGTACAACTGGTTCTCCCATGGCCTTCAATATACATGTCCAATATGGTCTTAATCGATCTATAGCCTAATACAGCTCCTATATAAACCGATCTCCCGATTAAGCTTCTTGAGCCCCTACAAGGCGCAATTCTTATCCGAATGGACTGAAATATTACCCAATGACTTTAACTATGGTCTGCAACATTCAATTCACTTATGATCCGAATCGGACTATAACTTGATATTTCTCCAATAGCATAACAATTCTTTGCTTGCCTAAAAAAAGATACTGCTCAAAGAACTCGACAAATGCGATCCATGGTGGAGGGTACATTAGATTCGGCTCGGCCGAACTGATACTTGTTATATGATAGAAAGATATGGAAAGGATGATTGGCTAATAGTTAAGGTGTTACCAACGGTACGAAGAAACTATTGGTTCCCCAAAAAGTAATTGCGGATTTTTTAAAAGAAAGTAAATGCATTTTTAATAAAACTTAGAATGAACTTTAATCAAATATCCTTTTTTTACACTTTTTTTTAAAGCAAGCTAAAAGTACAGCTGATAACTGACAAAAGAAAGAATGCAATTACAGAGTCACAAGCTGTGAAAAAATTTGTCAACGCCGACTATATGAAAAATCCGCAATTACTTTTTGGCAACCCAATAAAATACCCCCACCATCAATCACAGCTTAATTTTGCACATGTCTTGATTTATTTGCGTTTTAATGGAAATCATACAACCTTCCACTAGAAAGCCTTGATCCATCTCTTCCCCAAACTGCTTGAACCATTGAAAACTATTGCCAGTCTAAGTGAAACTTATATCCCCTGTGAATGAATGTGTATTTAATAAATTATTTAAAACTTGCTCACATAAATTTAATAAAAGCTCTGCAATGTTTTGCTAGCTTTCGCTCCTTCACTTGCTTTTGTAAACTTGCAAACAAATTATTTTTTGTGCAAAGATTGAAAAATAAAGTGCTGCAAATTGTAAATCCAAGCGAAGGATGAATGAATGAAGAGATGGACACCCAGACTGAATGGACAACAAGCAACCACTACCATGCAACAAAAGTAGCCAGCAAGTTCTTCATCGCCAAGCAAACGCAAAGCAAGTACAGAAATTTTACCAATGCTCCTCTTTAAGAAAATGCATTGCGAAATAGTATTCTAAATTGAACAACTCGAAGGGTAATCTGATTTTGTGGTTGAATAAATTGAGTGGTAAACTTTTTTTTATCCTACACCATAGGGTGGGGGGGTATACTATATTCGTCATTCCATTTGTCAGACATCGAAAAATTCATTTGAGCCCCAACAAAGTATGATAGTCTTGACATTCTAAGTCGATTTAGCAATGCCCGTCCGTCTGTCCGTTCTTCGAAAGCATGATGACTTCCGAAAGAATAAAGCTAGGCGCTCGAAATTTTGCACAAATGCTTCCCATTGGTGTAGGTCCGTTGGGATTGTAAACTGGACATATCGGCCCATGTTTTGATATAGCTGACACATTAACCGATTTTGGATCTTGAATTCTTGAGCCTCTGGACAGCGCAAATCTGCGCTAAATATGGGCCGAATCGATCCATCAACTTAATAACTGCTATATAAACCAATATCGGATCTTGACTTCCTGAGCCTCTAGAGTGCGCCATTGTTATCCGATTTGGCTGAAATTTAGCATGAAGTCTTGTGTTTTGACTTCCAACAACAATGCCAGTATGAACCAAAACGGTTCATAAGCTGATGGAACTCCCATATAAACCGATCTCCCTATTATGCTTCTTGAGCCTATAGAAGGCGCAGTTTACATCTAATTTGGGTAAAATTTTGTACAACAAATTCTTTTATGACCTTCAGCATGCGTGTGAAATATGGTCTGAATGGGTCTATAACCTGATATAGCTACCATATAAGCCAACCGTAGCGCAGAGATTAGCATGTCCGCCTATGACGCTGAACGCCTGGGTTCGAATCCTGGCGAGACCATCTGAAAAATTTTTAGCGGTGGCTTTCCCCTCCTAATGCTGGCAACATTTGTGAGTTACTATGCCCTGAAAAACTTTTCTCCAAAAAGGTGTCGCACTGCGGCACACCGTTCGGACTCGGCTATAAAAAGGAGTCCCCTTATCATTGAGCTTAAACTTGTATCGGACTGCACTCATCGATATGTGCGAAGTTTGCCCCTGTTCCTTAGTGGAATGTTCATGGGCAAGATTTGCAATAAGCCAACCTCGCGATATTAGTTCTTGAGCCCGTATAGAGCGCCATTCTTATTCTATTTGGCTGAGATTTTGCACAGTTACTTTAACTATGGTCTTCTATATCCAAACCAAGTATGATTCGAATCTGTTTATAAACTGATATGGGTCGAATAGCAGGGCAATTTTAATGCCTTATCCTTTTTTTGCCTATAAAGAGCTACTGGGCGAAGAACATAGTCCAGATGGGACCAAATTTGGATATAGATGGCATATAGACCGATCTACCCATTGAGGATCTTAGGCCCATAAAATGCATTATGTTCCTATTTCACTGAAATTTAGAGCAGTGAGTTGGACTAGAATTCTCGTTGTCGGAACCAAATTTGATCCAGATCGGACCATACTTTGATATAAATTTGGAACGTGGAACTGCACTAAGCCACCCGATATCCGAACCGCGTGTGGTCCATATCAGACCGTATTTGGTTATAGCTGCCATATGAACCGATCTGCAGATCTACGATGTAAGCCATAAAATCCTCATGTATTGCCTGATTTCTTTGAAGTTTTAAACTGGAAGTTATATAAAATTCTCGGTATCTGAACTGTGCCTATCCAAATAGGCACATACTTGGACGCTAATACAGATACAGTCGGTTTATAAAAAAATCCGTAGTGGTGGGTATCCAAAGTTCGGCACGCATCCATGTGTCGTTACTTGTTGTTTTTTTTTTTTTTCAATTTGATTGAGAATTGCTTCCGGTATGCTTGAGAATTAAAGTCGGATAATCTGTTTTTATTCGAGTAATAGACACGGATTCCGACCATACTTGGTATGAATATTCGAGGATATAGGAGAAATCATTAGACACTTAGGAAGTAAAATCGGGAGGTCGTATTATACGCGAGTTGGAGGTCGCAGGGGAAATTTTTCAAAATTTCACTAAAAATGGATAAGATTTGCGCCTTCAAGGGGCTCAAGAAGTGCAATCGGAAGATCGGTTTGGAGGTCATAAAATAAACCGGTTCGCAAAATTTCAGCCAATTCGAATAAGAATTGCACCCTCTAGAGACTCAAGAAATCAATTCATGAGATCGGGTTATATGGGAGCCTTATAAGGATATCGATATCGAAATCGTCTTTTTGAGGAAACGAAAATGGACGAAGGTGGGCCAATTTTATGCACCACGTATCTTCAATAAGACGATTTCGATATCGTGACAAGGTCAAATACTTAGGTGTGGTCTTGGACAGGAAACTGAATTGGAAGTGTCACATTCAGCAGCGTACTGAGAAGGCTCACAGATATTGGGCACTATGTAGACGGGCCGTAGGCTCGAAATGGGGCCTGAATACTAGGATAGACCACTGTCTCTACAGGAGCGTGATTAGACCAATACTTAGTTACGCCTCAGTAGTTTGGTGGACTGATATTGAGATAAAGTGCAACATAAGGACCATACAACAGGTTCAGAGAATATGTTGTCTTGGCATAGACGGTGCGATGAGGACCACGCCCACTAGGGCACAAGAGACTGTTCTAGATATCCGACCCATTGACATACAGATTAAGTGTGAGGCAGCCACTGCGGCTATGAGACTTAAGGCGATGTGAGAATGGATTGAGGATGGAAGCAGCTCATACCATAGCGGTATAATCGAGGCGACAATAGGAAACCTGGAAGGAAGGGAAGAGGTTTCCAATCGGATAGCTGAAATGAACCTTGAAGTCGAGTGGCTCAACCCTAGTATTGCCATCTGGAAGATCTGTTACATGGATGAATCAAAACTAGAGGACAGAAAGGACCTGGTGTTTTACATTGAGAACCCAGGGACTGAGATCTGTTTTAGAATGCCTTACGGAATGCGTGAAGTGGTGTGGTGCTAACGCGAGGACGTCGAGTGTGAACATCTTTACCGACAGTAAAATTGCCATAAGGGCAATAACAACCAGGACGGTAAGCTCATAAACAGACTTGCAGTGTAAGAAGGATATTTACGCCTTCTCTAAGGATGGCAAAATCCGCATCGTTTGGGTGCCGGGCCATAACGGAGTAATGGGTAATGAAAGGGCAGACGATTTGGCGGTGAAGGCCAGAGAACTGCCGTCAATAAACTTGGTTAACCCGAAGCCCGTAGTGGAGGCCACCGTAGCGCAGAGGTTAGCAAGTCCACCAATGACGCTGAACGCCCGGGTATGAATCCTCGTGAGACCAACTGAAAAATTTTTCTGCGGTGGTTTTCCCCTCCTAATACTGGCAACATTTATGAGGTACTATGCCATGTAAAACTTCTCTCCAAAGAGGTGTCGCAATGCGGCATGCCGTTCCGACTGGGCTATAAAAAGCAGGTCCCTTATCATTGAGCTTAAACTTGAATCGCACTGCACTCTTTGATATGTAAGAAGATTGCCCCCGTTCCTTAGTGGGCAATGGGCAAAATTTGCAACCCGAAGCTCGGATCGACGCAGTCCAAGTTAAGGGAGTGGGCGACGAATGCGCATGCAACATTGTGGAACAGCGAAACGGTCGGTAGGACGGCGAAAATCCTATGGGGGATGCAGATCGTGAGAAGACGAGGCTATTACTGAAAGGAAGCAAGAAGGAGGTTGGTATAGCTACTGGTATCATAACGGGACACATAGGACTACGAGCTCACTAATGTTAAATTTGCATTTTGCAACCTATGCTAGTAAAGCCCCATCCTATGGTGGAGGGTATGCCAAATAAAACCCACAAAACTATCACCGACCATTTATTTGTCGGTTAAATCTATGCTACAACTGTAGCAAATAAATTGAGAATTCTTACAGATTTTTAGTTCCTTTCGCTTTGACATATAATCACCCCCAAGTATTCTTTAGATTTTTAATTCCAAACTTCCCACATGTATTCGAATGCCACAGATGTTTACAAAAAAATTGCAATAACCTTCACTGTGCTTTGATTCTTGCTTGTTTACCTCCCTTAAATTGCTTTTCTTCTTTGAGATGTTGATCAAAGAAGGAAAAAAAAAACGTTCAGTTAAGAGTTTGTTGTTCATAAAAGTACATCTTATGTTTATATTAACATGAAGTAGGTAGTGGTGAAGGGAGAGGGAAAGGGGACTTTCCCCTCCTTTCTTTTACTATTAAAATGTTATGCTTGCTGTTTTCAACAGCAAACGGAAGAAGGCAAAACGCAACCAACAAAAGTGGTGTAATTAAAAAATGACTTAAAACAAATAAAAGCGTGCTAAGTTCGGCCGGGCCGAATCTTACATACTCTTCACCATGAATGGCAATTGTCAAGTCTTATGCCTGGTAGCTCTTTATAGGCAAACAAAGGATAATGGATAAGAACTGCTATGCTATTGGAGCTATATATCAAGTTATGGACCGATTCAGATCATATTTGATTTGGATAAGATTTGTGCAAGATTTCAGCCAAATCGTATAAGGATTGCAGCCTTTAGGAGCTTAAAAATTAATATCGGGAGATCGGTTTATATTGAAAGTTACATCAGATTATATAACCGATTACGACCACGCTTGGCACAGTTGTTAAAAGTCAACACAAAACTTCATACAAAATTTCAGAAGAATCGGATAGTAATTGCACCCTCTAGCAGCTGAAGAACTCAAGATCCAAAATCGGTTTATATGAATGCAATATTCGATAAACCGATGTTGACCATACTTATCATAATTGTTGGAAGCCATAGCAAAACACCTCTTGCAAAATTTCAGCCACATCGGAAAATAATAACTCCCTCTAGCGGCTCAAAAGATCAAGATCTGAGATCGGTTTATATGACAGCTATATCAGTTTATTAACAGATTTCGACTATACTTGGCTTAGTTGTTGGAAGTCATAACAAAACACCTTATACAAAATTTTAGACAAATCCAATAAGAATTGCGCCCTCCAGTGGCTCAAGATCCGAGACAAGTTTACCTGGGAGCTATATCAGGTTATAGACCGAATTCGACCATACTCAGCACAGTTGTTGGAACCCAAAACAAAACACTTCGTTCAAAATTTTAGCCCAATCGGAAAATAATGACGCTCTCTAGCGGCTCAAGAAGGCAAGATACGACATCGGTTTATATGGCAGATATTCAAGTTATGACCCGATTAGGACCATGCCCAGCACAGTTATTGGAAGTCATAACAAAACACTTTGTGCAAAAATTCCGCTAAATCGGAAGCGCCCTCTAGCGTCTCAAGAAGTCAAGATCTAAGATAGGTTTATATGGCAGCTCTATCAAAACATAGACCGATATGGCCCATTTACAATCCCAATCGACCTAAAATAATAGGAAATATTCGTGCAAAATTTCAAGCGATTAACTTTCTTCCTTCGGGTCCGGGTCCTCAGAGACTGGATAAACCATATGCTAAGGAACAGGTGGATAAATTGCGAGTCCCATGACATAAAAATAAGCGAGAAAGTGGCTCAGGGCACGCCACAGGGGGGCAGCACTCTTTTGGGTGACCACCATAAATAACCTATTACAGATGCTGACTGAGGAGGGATTTGAACCTGTCTGCTAAGCAGACGATGATATAATACTTCTAAGGGGTAAGGATCCGAACGAGCTATGCAGAAGGGCCGGAAGGGTCTTGCATATGGCATATGACTGGACTAGACCCAGAGGTCTCAATGTTAACCCAAAAAAGACTGAAATATGCCTGTTCACGAGGAAGACGAAGGTGGGCCAATTTAAGGCACCACAATTCCTCAATAAAACAATTTTGATAACTGACAAGGTCAAATATTTAGGTGTGATCTTGGACAAGAAACTGAATTGGAAGTGTCACATGCAGGAGTGTACTGAGAAGGCTCACAGATGTTGGGCACTATATAGACGGGCCGTGGACTTGAAATGGGGCCTGAATCCGAAAATTGTGCACTGGCTCTACAGGAGCGTGATTATACCAATACTTATATATGCCTCAGTAGTTTGGTGGACTGCAATGGACAAAAAGCGCAGTGTCAGGATAATACAACAGGTTCGGAGAACATGTTATCTTGGCACTGGAGTATATTCTAGAGATCCGATCCATAGACATATAGATTAAGTGTGAGGCAGCCATTGCGGCTATTAGACTGGTGATGATAGAATAGATAGAGCATAGCAGCAGGCCATACCACCGTGGTATAATCGAGGCAACGATAGGAAACCTGGAAGTAATAGAGAGGTTCCGATCAGATACCTGAGACGTTTATAAGTTCGTTGTTCCTTTTCTGAAGTCCGCTTGTTGGGTCTTTAAAGGCTCATACTCATACTTGAGGTCAGAGACGGCCCGTAGGACAGAAATGAGGCCTGAATCCGAGGATAGTCCACTGGCTCTACAGGAGCGTAATTAGACCAATACTTACTTACGCCTCAGTAGTTTGGTGGACTGCTGTGGAGAAAAAGTGCAACATAAGGACCAACAGGTTCAAAAAAACATGTTGTCTTGGCATAGGCGGAGCGATAAGGACCACGCCCACTAGGGCACTGGAGACTATTCTGGATATCCGACCCATTGACATACATATTAAGAGTGAGACAGCCACTGAGGCGATGGGTGAATGGATTGAGGATGGGAGCAGCTCATACCAACGCAGTATAATCGAGACGATGATGGGAAACCTGATAGGAAGGGAATAGGTTTCCGATCGGATACCTGAGATGATACTTGAGGTCGAATGCGAGGCACTGCTGCCAGCGGCACAGTCTAGGACTGACGGAACCATAGTATTGCCATCTGGAAGATCATGTTACACGGAAGGATCAAAGTTAGAGGACAGAGTGGGCATCTGGAAGATCATGTTACACGGAAGGATCAAAGGGGGTCCACATTGAGAACCCAGGGACTGGGATCTGTTTTAGACTGCCTGACGATAATACGGTCCCGCAGGAAGAGATCCGGGTGATCACAAAGGTGTGAGGTGGTGTGGTGCTAAAGCGAGGCGGTCAAGTGTGAACATCTTTTCTGACAGTAAAATTGCCATAAGGGCAATAAAAACCAGGACGGTAAGATCACGATCTGTCTTGGAATGCAAGAAGGAAATAAACGTCATCTCTGAGGATGCCACAATCATGAGACGTTGTAGCTTTGCCTATGACATTGTCCGGCTTTCGCGCCTAACAGACACCGGTGCTTAGGTGGGGACACGGTACCAGATATGAGCCAACTTAGGGGAGTGGCTTGGAAAACAATTCATTCAAATTTTCAGCGGTGGTTTTCCCCTCCTAATGCTGGCAACATTTGTGAGGTACTATACCATGTAAAACTTCTTTCCAAAGAGGTGTCGCACTGCGGCACGCCGTTCGTACTCGGCCATAAAAAAGGAGGCCTCTTATCATTGAGCTTAAACTTGAATCGGACTGCGCTCACTGATGTGTGAAAAGTTTGCGCCTGTACCTTAGTAAATTGTTCATGGGCAGAGTTTGCAATTTGCATAGGAAAGTTTTTCAAAAAAAAAATAAAAAATATTTATGAAATCTTTACTAGAATCGATAGTACGGTCCATATAATTGAATGTTTGAAGATTATTTCATGCAAATGTTAATTGTAACTGCGCCTCAAATGGTCCATCCGCTTAGTTCCCCATACTCTATACTCTATCCCACATTTCGGCCGGTATCTCATAAACAAATGCTTCAATTTTGTCTTCCAATTCGGCAATTGAAGCGGGCTTGAGCTTTAACATAGCCTCATATAGTCTAAAGGCGTTAAATCGCACAATCTAAGCGGTCAATTGACGGATCCGTAAGATGAAATCAAATGTTCACCGAACTCGACTCTCAATAAGTCCATTATTACGCGTGCTGTGTGGCATGCAAGTCAAGCTCTTGCTTTTGAGCCAAACAAAAGTTGAATAGCATCTCACGGTGGCGCTCACCACTTACAGTTAACTTACGATTCGCATCATATTTGAAAAAGTACGTTCCAATGATGCCTCCAGCCCATAAACCCCATCAAACTCTGACTTTTTCTGGATGCATTGGTAGCTCTTGCAGTGCTTCTGGCTGTTCTTTACTCTAAAATTGACAATTGTGCTTATTAACGTAGCCATTGAGCCAAAAATGAGCTTTGTCGTAAAATCGAAGAAGTACGGTCCAATGACGCCACCAGCCCATAAACCGCACCAAACTGTGACTTTTTCTGGATGCATTGGTAGCTCTTGCAATGCTTCTGGCTGATCTTCACTCCAAAATAGGGCTCACCATTCACAGTTACGTTACGATTCGCATCATCTTTGAAGAAGTACGGTCCAATGATGCCACCAGCTCATAAACCGCACCAAACTTTGACTTTTTCTGGATGCATTGGTAGCTCTTGCAATGCTTCTGGCTGATCCTCACTTCAAAATAGGGCTCACCATTCACAGTTACGTTACGATTCGCATCATCTTTGAAGAAGTACGGTCCAATGATGCCACCAGCTCATAAGCCACACCAAACTGTGACTTTTTCTGGATGCATTGGTAGCTCTTGCAATGCTTCTGGCTGTTTTTCACTCCAAAATTGACAATCCTGCTTGTTTACGTACCCATGGAGCCAAAAATGAGCTGCGACCTAAAATCGAAAAAGTACGGTTCAATAATGCCACCAGCCCATAAACCGCACCAAACTGTGACTTTTTCTGGATGCATTGGTAGCTCTTGCAATGCTTCTGGCTGATCATAACTTCAAAATCGACAATTCTGCTTGTTTCCGTACCCAATGAGCCAAAAATGAGATTCGTCGCTCAACAGAAGAAGCGCGCGATGAACTTTCTTAACAGAGCACGCATTTTGATAAAAAAATTCAATATTTTGCAAGCGTTGTTCCACCATTCATGGTTAAATTATAGACCAAATTGAAGATGTTTGACAGAAAAACAAAACACGAAACGTGCGTGAGCTGTTTAAACCAGTGTTGCCAAAAAGATACTAGCTAAAAAATCACCCTTTATATACTTTGTTGGCTCTCAGATCAATATTAAGATGTGTTACAAACGTAACGATGAACTTGGTGTAGGGTATAATCAACACGCAAATTAATCTACCCCCATCGTATGGTGGAGCGCATAATGAACACTCAATGGTGAAGAACCCATAAAGAAGGCATTAATGAATGCGAATTGTATACTTGTAACGAAGTAACAAAAGTAACTGAGCAGTAGGTAGGTCATAGTAAAAGGTGGACGCATTTTATGGAAATCAATAACATGTGATCGGGTTCTCACACTACAAAACAATATTTTGAATGAAACTGGGTCACACTGGGTAACCCTTTATTAAGGGGAAAAGCATTCACAACGCATAAAATAGGCAAGTTACACGGCTTTCATTGTGTTTGTCAAATGACAATTTGAAGATATACCAACTATTGCAAAGATCAATGTTGGCCAATGCACTAAAAAATGTAAAATTTTCAGCTATTTTCTTTAATGACAAATTTCTGTAAAATTTTTCTAAAACAAAATTTTTGGGACATTTGATTTTAAGACAAAATTTCAGTGAACTTTTCCTTGAATGACAAGATTTCAGTGAACTTTTCCTTGAATGACAAGATTTCAGTAAGATTTTCTCCATATACAAAACTTTGGTGAACACAGGTTTGAACTTTGAGCTCCGACTTGTGTGGTGCCCATCGTTATCACGGGAAGCTTAGCTGAAAGCTACCGGGCGCGTCAACAAGTTGCGGATAGTGGAAAGCTCCTTTTTTAGGCGGAGTAGCAGCAAATGCGACCGCGGGCAGTCAGATTTTCGAGAGGAGAGTCTCAGTGAGAGTGAGGAGTCAGGTGGAACTGGCTCTTAATTAAATACTGAGTGCCAATGATACTTGAGATGACAAGGCGAGTTATTGGCGCCTTCAAATAACCTATGGCCAACATCAGCGTATGTTCCAAGGTTAGGGGCGAGTGTCGTATCTTGGAGCAAGCGGCTCGCAACAACGGGGGTTATATGTGCAATCCCAAAAGACCGATGTGGTTTCGACGCTGGGCCAGTAACCCGTCCTTGGAAAACTATGAAAACTACTATGAGAAACAAAGGAATAGTAAAAACAGACCCCCCTAACCTTGACGACCCACTCAAACAAAAAAAAAGGACCACGATTTCCAGATCTGCATCTGGAATGTTCGCACTCTTTATAAAGAAGGTGCAGTATACGCGCTGGCGGATGTATTAGAGAAGTAAAAGGCAGATATAACCGCCTTACAAAAAGTACGATGGACTAAGAATGGCGTCACTACAACACCAATTGGTGACGAACTACACTAAAGCTTCTATAACATGAGGCCCGAATTTGGCAGCGAATTTGTGGTTAGTCAGAGACTGAAACACCTTGTCTCCAGCTTTACTCCGGTGGATGAGAGGCTAGCCACAATCCGCATAAAAGCCAAATTTTTCAACATCAGCCTAATTTGTGCCCATGCCCCGACGGAAGACAAGGACAAGCAGACCAAGGATATTTTCTACGAGCGCCTAGAGAGAGAATATGACCGTTGCCTCGCCCATGATATCAAAATCGTTCTGGGAGATTTTAATGCGAAGAAAGGGAAGGAAGACATTTTTGGTCCAACAGTCGGAAAGTTTAGCCTCCACGAAATAACGTCCTGTAATGGGTTGAGGCTGATAGATTCCGCCGCGGTAGTTAGTAGCACTAGATTTCATCAAAAAAAGTCACATGGCTGAAACCCGATCAAAACACGAGTAACCAAATTGATCTCGTTGTGATAGATGGAAGGCATTCATCCAGCGTGTTAGATGTACGATCGATCTGTGCAGCGAATATAGATTCGGATCATTACCTTGTTGCAGCAAAGGTTCGCACCCGTTTGAATATGGCGAGGAAAGTACGATCTGACACTGCACAGAAGCTGGGCATTGAAAAGCTGCAAACACAACAAAAGGCAGCGGCATACTCCACTTGAATGACCCAACTACTTGATGAAAGTACTCCTTGTTCCGATGATAAAATGGCACAGTGGCAAACCATTAGCCACCCCATGGAAAATGCCCGAATATCAGTACTTGGGTCCCGGAAGCCTCCCCCAAGAAACCCATCGTACGACCAAGAGTGTCGAGATGCTAATGAAGCCAAAAATGCGGCATATAGAGCAACCCTGCAATCTGTTGTAACGAGCCTGATGAAGGAAGGGTATCTAAAGAAAAGCTGAGAGAAGAAACGTATATTCCGCAGAAAGAAAAAGGAAATTGAAGGACGTGAGTGTGAGCGAATTGAGATGTACAGGAGTCTGAATGAAGTCCAAAGAATTAAACATCAAACCGAAGGGTTTGGCGCAGGCACATCCTCCTGCAGAGACAAAGAAGGACATCTGGTAACTGACACAGATAACATGCTGAGGATATGGAAAGAATATTTTACCCAACTGCTAGTGTACGTCGATAGCAGCAAAGAGGATACCGCAGAACCAATCCCTGATGATGGTATAGAATGTTTACCTCCTAGTCAGAATGAGCAGGAGCCGACGAATTACCCGTTGAACTATTCAAGACCGGAGGCGACACGCTGATAAGGCGTATGCATCAGCTTATCTGCGCAATCTGGCTAGATGAACGCATACCCGATGATTGGAACCTCAGCAAACTATTGTATGTCCCGTACACAAGAAAGGAGACAAGACGGAATGTGCCAACTACAGAGGAATAAGTCTCCTCCCCATCGCATACAAGATGCTCTCGAGCGTACTGTGTGGAAGATTAAAACCTAAGTCTATGAGATAATTGGGCCCTATCAATGCGGCTTTAGACCTGGTAAATCCACCCCGGACCATACATTCACACTGCACCAAATCCTGGAAAGGACCCGAGTAGGACAAATCAACACCTACCATCTCTTTGATAACTACAAAGCAGCTTTCGATACTCCCTTACGATCAAAGGTATTTCAAGCCATGTCTGAGTTTGGTATCCCTGCAAAATTAATAAGACTCTGCAGGATGACATTTGCTGATACGCCTTCCTCAGTAAGAATAGGAAAGAATCTCTCCGAACCATTTAATACCAAACGAGGTTTCAGACAAGGAGACAGCCTATCGTTTGATCTCTTTAATATCCTGCTGGAGACGGTTAAACGAGATGCAGATGTGGATCGATAAGGCACACTAATCACAAGAGAACACATGCTACTCGCCTATGCGGACGACATCAGTAGCATAGGTCGGTCACCGGTAGTAGTAACTGCAGCCTTTGAAAGAATCAAAAGAGAGTCAGTGAAAATGGGTCTGACAGTAAGACGAAATGGATGGTTTCCACTCCCAAAAAGCCTTGTACAACCGAGCAGATAAAGAAAATGAAGAAAGTTGGGAACCACAACTTTGTGATAGTAACTTTATCTACCTCGGCACCGCCATAACCGAAACGAATGACACCAGTTTTAAGATAAAGCGAAGAATAATACTGGCAAACAGATGCTACTTTGGACTAAGTAAGTAATTTAGAAACAAGGCCACCTCTCGACAGACGAAGATTACACTTCACAAGACACTGATACCACCCGTGTTGTTATATGGCTCTGAAGCATGGGTACTTGTGAAAGCAGATAAGGGAGTGCTTGGAGTATTTGAGAGAAAGTTTCTTCGTAAAATGTATGGACCAGTTTGCGTTAATGAGGAATATAGGCGATGTATGAGCCACGAGCTGTATGAGCTGTATGACGACGATAGCATAGCTACACGCATCAAAATACAACGGCTGCGTTGGCTAGGTCATATTGTCAGAATGGATGAATAAGCTCCAGCAAATAAGTCTTTGGAAGGCAAACACTGTGGTACACGCATACAAGGAAGACCAAAAGCCCGATGGAAAGATATAGTGGTGGGAGACACCTCGAATCTTGGTCTTAGAGATTTTAGAATGAGCGCAGAAGATCGAGGTGCTTGGAACGCTATTCTACGTTCGACTAGTGGAAGAAATACTCTGTCATAGCCAATTTAAGTAAGAAAGTATTTATAATTTTGCAGATATCTTGGGTATAAAAACATTTGCAAAAGAATTTTTGATGATTTTGTATTCTTTGTATATAAATCTGACCTACTGATCTCATAAAATGGTATTTTAGTTATATATAGCCGCTATATAGACGAATGTCCAGACTTAAAGTCTTGAGGCAATAAATTGGTAATTTTTCATTAAATTTCGATGAAATTTGGCACAGTGAATTCCGCTAAACCCCAACCCATTTCTGTGAAGTTTGGTTCAGATCGGACTATATTTGGATATAGCTACCCTATAGACCGACCGTCCGATCTCCCGATATAGGGTATCTTCTATATATAAATCAATTTGTGTTTGTTTGTAGGTTTGTTTGTTTGTTTGTGTGTTCCTTATATACTCAGAAACGGCTGAACCGATTTTCTTGAAATTTTCACTGATGGTGCATAATGATCCCTTGGTGAAAATAGGGTATTACATTCTTTGATATCTGAAGGGGGAGCGGATCCTCCCTTTTACCCTTATTTTCTGCAACGCCAGAGCTCGGAGATGGGTGGTGCGATTTAAGCGAAATTTTGTGTGCTCTCATATAGTACCCTAAAAATAAAAATTTGCTATCCAAATTTCGGATGGGGTACCTAGGGGGGCTGCCCCACCCTAAAACCTATCAAACATATATTTACACCAATCACGACAATATGGAACTCAAATGAAAGGTATTTAGGAAAAGAAAACGTATCTGATATCCAATTGTCGGACCAAGTGTTAGCGGGGCCACCCCAACCCACACAGAACACCCCTAAATCGGACATATTTATTGACCATGGCAATATGGGACTCAAATGAAAGGTATTTGCGGGTAGAATACGAATCTAATAAATGTGGGGCCAAATGTGGGGCCACGTTTCTGGGGGTCCACCCCTTCTCCAAAACACCCCCCAAACAGGAATTTTTTACTGACCATTGGAATATGGGGCTTAAATAAAAGGTATTTGAGTGTGGAATTATAATCTGATATCCAAATATGGGACCAAGTGTTTGGGGGGCCACCTCTTCCCAAAAAATATCCCCCAAAGGGAGCAAATTCACGACCATGGTAATATGGGGCTCAAATGAAAGGTTTTTGGGAGTAAAGCTCGAATCTGATATCAATATTTGGGAAAAGTGTCTATGGGGCCACCCCACAACCAAAACACCACCCAAATAGGAA